>NW_021163368.1:0-99158 GCF_004324835.1 Dendronephthya gigantea
GCAAGATCTTGTGCTGGATGGCCATGGTTATTTAGTTTACTTTATCCTTTTACGAAGTTCACAATAAAAAAAGTTTTGGCAGGATTCCAAATATCGATTTAAAACTTTGGAGAAAATTGTCTTGGCCACTAGACCACAAGTTCTTCGGGGAACGGCTATGTTTATTTGATCTACTTTATCGTTTTCACGAAGATCATAATGAAAA
Organism: Dendronephthya gigantea; assembly: GCF_004324835.1. NCBI lineage: Eukaryota > Metazoa > Cnidaria > Anthozoa > Malacalcyonacea > Nephtheidae > Dendronephthya > Dendronephthya gigantea. Next base: position 206 of record NW_021163368.1, read on the forward strand.
AACGGTTATGGTAGGATTCGAACCATCGATTAACACATGGGAGACCATCGTCTTCGCCACTAGACCAAAAGGTCTTGTGCTGGATGCCCATGGTTACTTAGTTTACTTCATTCTTTTCATGAAGTTCATAATAAAAAATGGTTTTGGCAGGATTCGAAACATCGATTTACTACTTAGGAGACAGTTGTCTTAGCCACTAGTCTGCAAGGTCTTGTGCTGAACGGCCATGGTTATTTAGTTTACTTTATTCTTTTCACGAAGTTCATAATGAAAAAAGGTCATGGCAGGATTCGAACCATCGATTTAACACTTGGGAGACAATTGCATTAGCTACTAGACTACAAGATCTTATGGGGAATGGCCATGGTTATTTAATTACTGTATTTCTTTTGACGAAGTTTATAATGAAAATCGGTTATGGTAGGATTCGAACCATCGATTTACCGCTTGGGAGACAATTGTCTTCTCCAATCGACTACAAGTTCTTGTGCTGAACGGCCATGTTTATTTAATTTACTTTATCCTTTTCACAGATTTATAATGAAACACGGTTATGGTAGGATTCGAGCAATCGATTTGCCACTTGGTCAAATGGTCTCCAAAGTGGTAAATCGATGGTTCAAATCTTACCAAAACCGTTTTTTCATTACGAACTTTGTGAAAAAGATAAAGTAAATTAAATAATCATAGCCCTTCAGCACATGATCTTGTAGTCTAGTGGTGAAGGCAATGGTCTCCCAAGTGGTAAGTCGATGGTTCGAACCTTACCATAACCCTTTTTCATTATGTCCTTTGTCAAAAGCGTTAAAGTAAATCAAATATTCATAGCCGCTCAGCACATGATCTCATAGTCTAGTGGTGAAGACAATGGTCTCCCAAGTGGTAAATCGATAGTTCGAATCTTACCATGACCGTTTTATCATCATGAACTTCGTGAAAAGGTTAAAGTAAATCAAATATATTATAGCAGTTCAGCACGTGTTCTCGTAGTTTAGTGGTGAAGACAATGGTCTCCCAAATGGTAAATCGATGGTTCGAATCTTACCATACCCGTTTTTTCATTATGAACTTTATTTATTAAATAATCATAGCCCTTCAGCACATGAACTTGTACTCTAGTGGTGAAGGCAATGGTCTCCGAAGTGATACCTCGATGGTTCGAATCTTACCATAACCTTTTGCATTATGTCTTTGAAGTAAAAGGTTAAAGCAAATCAAATAATCATAGCCGTTCAGCACGTTATCTCGTAGTCTAGTGGTAAGACAATGGTCTCCCAAAGTGGTAAATCGATGGTTCGAATCTTACCATAACCTTTTTTCATTATGAACTTTGTCAAAAGATAAAGTAAATTAAATATCATAGCCCTTCAGCACATGATCTTGTAGTCTAGTGGTGAAGGCAATGGTCTCCCAAGTGATAAGTCGGTGGTTCGAATCTTACCATAACCCTTTTTCATTATGTCCTTTGTCAAAAGCGTTAAAGTAAATCAAATATTCATAGCCGCTCAGCACATGATCTCATAGTCTAGTGGTGAAGACAATGGTCTCCCAAGTGGTAAATCGATGGTTCGAATCTTACCATGACCGTTTTATCATCATGAACTTCGTGAAAAAGTTAAAGTAAATCAAATATATATAGCTTCAGCACATGTTCTCGTAGTCTAGTGGTGAAGACAATGGTCTCCCAAATGGTAAATCGATGGTTCGAATCTTACCATACCGTTTTTTCATTATGAACTTTATTAAATTAAATATCATAGCCTTCAGCACATGATCTTGTAGTCTAGTGGTGAAGGCAATGGTCTCCCAAGTGGTAAATCGATGGTTCGAATCTTACCATAACCCTTTTCATTATGTCCTTTGTCAAAAACGTTAAAGTAAATCAAATATCATAGCCGTTCAGCACATGATCTCGTAGTCTAGTGGTGAAGACAATGGTCTCCAAATGGTAAATCGATGGTTCGAATCTTACCATAACCTTTTTCATTATGAACTTTGTCAAAAAGATAAAGTAAATTAAATAATCATAGCCTTCAGCACATGATCTTGTAGTCTAGTGGTGAAGGCAATGGTCTCCCAAGTGGTAAGTCGATGGTTCGAATCTTACCATAACCCTTTTTCATTATGACTTTGTCAAAAACGTTAAAGTAAATCAAATATTCATAGCCGTTCAGCACATGATCTCGTAGTCTAGTGGTGAAGGCAATGGTCTCCCAAGTGGTAAATCGATGGTTCGAATCTTACCATACCGTTTTTCATCATGAACTTCGTGAAAAGTTAAAGTAAATCAAATATATATAGCCGTTCAGCACATGTCTCGTAGTCTAGTGGTGAAGACAATGGTCTCCCAAATGGTAAATCGATGGTTCGAATCTTACCATACCGTTTTTCATTATGAACTTTATTAAATTAAATAATCATAGCCCTTCAGCACATGATCTTGTAGTCTAGTGGTGAAGGCAATGGTCTCCAAATGGTAAGTCGATGGTTCGAATCTTACCATAACCCTTTTTCATTATGAACTTTGTCAAAAACGTAAAGTAAATCATAATCATAGCCGTTCAGCACATGATCTCGTAGTCTAGTGGTGAAGACAATGGTCTCCCAAATGGTAAATCGATGGTTCGAATCTTACCATAACCTTTTTTCATTATGAACTTTGTCAAAAAGATAAAGTAAATTAAAAATCATAGCCCTTCAGCACATGATCTTGTAGTCTAGTGGTGAAGGCAATGGTCTCCAAGTGGTAAGTCGATGGTTCGAATCTTACCATAACCCTTTTTCATTATGTCTTTGTCAAAAAGTTAAAGTAAATCAAAAATCATAGCCGTTCAGCACATGATCTCGTAGTCTAGTGGTGAAGACAATGGTCTCCCAAGTGGTAAATCGATGGTTCGAATCTTACCATACCGTTTTTCATTATGAACTTCGTGAAAAGTTAAAGTAAATCAAATATTCATAGCCCTTCAGCACATGATCTTAGTCTAGTGGTGAAGACAATGGTCTCCCAAATGGTAAATCGATGTTCGAATCTTACCATACCGTTTTTTCATTATGAACCGTGAAAAAGTAAAGCAAATTAATAATCATAGCCCTTCAGCACATGTCTTGTAGTAGTGGTGAAGACAATGGTCTCCCAAATGGTAAATCGATGGTTCGAATCTTACCATAACCCGTTTTTTCATTATGAACTTTGTAAAATAAAGTAAATAAATCATAGCCCTTCAGCACATGATTGTAGTCTAGTGGTGAAGGCAATGGTCTCCCAAGTGGTAAGTCGATGGTTCGAATCTTACCATAACCCTTTTTCATTATGTCCTTTGTCAAAAACGTTAAAAAAATCAAATATCATAGCCCTTCAGCACATGATGTCTAGTCTAGTGGTGAAGACAATGGTCTCCCAAGTGGTAAATCGATGGTTCGAATCTTACCATAACCTTTTTCATTATGAACTTTGTCAAAATTAAAGTAAATCAAATATTAAATAGCTGTTCAGCACATGATTCTCGAGTCTAGTGGTGAAGACAATGGTCTCCCAAGTGGTAAATCGATGGTTCGAATCTTACCATACCGTTTTTCATTATGACTTCGTGAAAAGATTAAAGTAATCAAATATCATAGCTTCAGCACATGATCTTGTAGTCTAGTGGTGAAGACAATGGTCTCCCAAGTGGTAAATCGATGGTTCGAATCTTACCATACCCTTTTTCATTATGTCGTGAAAAGGTTAAAGTAAATCAAATATCATAGCCGTTCAGCACATGATCTCGTAGTCTAGTGGTGAAGACAATGGTCTCCAAATGGTAAATCGATGGTTCGAATCTTACCATAACCCGTTTTCATTATGAACTTCGTGAAAAAGTTAAAGTAAATCAAATAAAATAGCCTTTTCAGCACATGATCTCGTAGTCTAGTGGTGAAGACAATGGTCTCAAATGGTAAATCGATGGTTCGAATCTTACCATAACCCTTTTTTCATTATGAACTTCGTGAAAAAGTAAAGTAAATTAAATAATCATAGCACTTCAGCACAGATCTTGTAGTCTAGTGGTGAAGGCAATGGTCTTCGAAGTGGTAAATCGATGGTTCGAATCTTACCATAACCCTTTTTCATTATGTCCTTTGTCAAAAACGTTAAAGTAAATCAAATATCTTAGCCGTTCAGCACATGATCTCATAGTCAGTGGTGAAGACAATGGTCTCCAAAGTGGTAAATCGATGGTTCGAATCTTACCATAACTGTTTTATCATCATGAACTTCGTGAAAAGGTTAAAGTAAATCAAATATTAAATAGCTGTTCAGCACATGATCTCGTGTCTAGTGGTGACGACAATGGTCTCTCAAATGGTAAATCGATAGTTCGAATCTTACCATAACCGTTTTTCATTATGTCCTTCGTGAAAACGTTAAAGTAAATAAATAATCGCAGGCGTTAACACATGATCTCGTAGTCTAGTGGTGAAGACAGTGGTCTGCTAAATGGTAAATCGATGGTCCGAATCTTATCATAACCGTTTTTCATTATGAACTTCGTGAAAAAGATATAGCAAATTAAATACTCATTCTCGTTCAGCACATGATCTCGTAGCCTAGTGGTGAAAAAAAGATTCTCCAAACTCTGGGCGATAAACTACACCTACTATAAGTTGATGAAACCCTCTAGGTAAGCGAGAAGGACGTAGCAGAGCCCACAACACTTCCACATTTTTGCTTTGCATATCTAATAATTGTCGACAAAATATTGATGACTTCACGTATAGACCGACACCTCCATGTAATTTATGAACTCGGTCTCGTCTCAACAATTGATAATTAGGAATATTAATTGCTTCATTTGGTATTGATTCCTTTAACCATGTCTCTGTAAACATAGCAATGTCAATGTCTAACGTCAATATGGTTTCCACAATTTCATCAAGTTTAGGAGCGAGCGACATTGTGTTGGACAACAATAATGACGGGACAAATTCTTGCTTTCGTGTATTAACCAAAAGGGAATGTTCAGGCAATCTCTTAATATGAATCAAATTTGAAGGATTCGAATAAGGACAGCGTCTGTTTCGTTTATTTACGCGATTGCTAGGAGAAATTCTAATTGAAATCTGAGCCATTATTCAGAAGTTGAGGAGTTTTCACCTTGGGGTGATTTGCTTTTGGTTTACAGCTTTTGCTTTATTGGTTTTCGCAAAGCTTCTTTAGATTTCCATAATTGGCAACTCACAAATTTGGGACAGAAATCTTTTTGCTGTAGAAGAGGGAAATCAGCGGGGGGGATGTGTACCTTGGCCGATACCGTTCCCTCACGTTTACTGGGAAAGACCGAAATAAATGTTGGATTTATATTTCGCTGCGTAGGTAGGATTGGATATGTTTTTCATTCACGCTGCTTGCAATTCCAGATAGGAATATTCTCTTTGTTTGGTTTCGCCTACGCTCTACTCCTACAAAACCATCAGCACTAATCCTACTATTGTTATGCTTAGTGGTAAAATGTTGTTGTGGTTTTAGAGCATTTCCATTTGTGGGATTTAAGACCGGCTTTGATCCGGCAGCTTTAGCATACGTTAACTTGTCATTTTCAGCTTGTTTATTGGTCTCAACTTGACTGTCAATAATTACAATATCTTTGTTATTTTCTGGACTTAAGGCCTGGTCTTGGTTCGAACTAGCGGGATTTTCACTCAACAAGTTGGTATTCTCATTGTTGCTCGTAATCACAATTCCTAGCGATTTCGATGGCTCAGTGCTCGCTAATTGTTTCCTATTTGTGGGCTTACTATCGCTATCTACTTCATTTACATCACCAACAAACACTTCATTTGAATGTTCTACATGGAACTTTGTATATTCAGCAGCTAGAAGCGATGTTTCTCGTATAATGCTATCATCGTTTTTACCCATAAGATCCCGAACTTGTGATATAACAGCAGTCATGTGTTCAAACTTATCTGACAATGCTTGAATCGCTTTCTTCGCCACTGCAAGATCTTGTGCTGAACGGTTATGGTTATTTAATTTATTTATCCTTTTCACGAAGTTCATCAAGAAAAACGGTTACGGTAGGATTCGAACCATCGATTTAACACTTGGGAGACCATCGTCTTCGCCATTAGAGCACAAGGTCTTGTGCTGGATGGTCTTGGTTATTTTGTTTACTTTATCCTTTTCACGAAGTTCATTATGAAAAACGGTTATGGTAGGATTCGAACAATCAATTTACCACTTGGGAGACCATCGTCCTCGCCACTAGACTGCAAGTTCTTGTGCTGAACAGTTATATTTACTTAATTTACTTTATTCTTTTCACGAAGTTCATAATGAAAACGGTTATGGTAGGATTCGAACCATCGATTTTAACACTTGAGAGACCATCGTCTTCGCCACTAGAGCACATGGTCTTGTGCTGGATGACCATGGTTATTTAGTTTACTTTATCCTTTCACGAAGTTTATAATAAAAAATAGTTTTGGCAAGATTCGAAACATCGATTTACCACTTAAGAGACAGTTGTCTTAGCTATTAGACTGCAAGGTCTTGTGCTGAGCGGCGATGGTTATTTAATTTACTTTATTCTTTTCACGAAGTTCATAAAAAAAAAGGTCATGGCAGGATTCGCACCATCGATTTACTACTTAGAAGACGATTGTCTTCGCCATTAGACTACAAGATCTTGCGCTGAACGGTTATGGTTATCTTAATTTATTTATCCTTTTCACAAAGTTCATAATGAAAAACTGTTACGGTAGGATTCGAACCATCGATTTAACACTTGGGTCCTCGCCACTAGACTGCAAGATCTTGTGCTGAACGGTTATGGTTATTTAATTTATTTATCCTTTTCACAAAGTTCATAATGAAAAACGGTTATGGTAGGATTCGAACCATCGATTTAACACTTGGGAGACCATCGTCTTTGCCACTAGAGCACCAGGTCTTGTGCTGGATGGTCTTGGTTATTTAGTTTACTTTATCCTTTCACAAAGTTCATAATGAAAAGGGCATAGCAGGTTTTGAACCATCGATTTTACCACTTGGGAGACAGTTGTCTTAGCTACTGGCCTACAAGATCTTGTGGGGAATGGCCATGGTTATACTTAGTTTACTGCATTTCTTTTCACGAAATTTATAATGAAAAACGGCTATGGTAGGATTCGAACCATCGATTTACCACTTTGGGACCATTGTCTTCGCCAATTGAGTACAAGTTATTGTGCTGAACGGCCATGTTCATTTAATTTACTTTATCTATTTCACGAATTTATAATGAAACACGGTTATGGTAAGATTCGAACAATGATTTGCCACTGGGGAGATCATTTAAGTTTGAAAACCTTCAATCCAGCTGTTTTTGAAGCATTCTAATAAAATTTTGTGTGTTCCTTCACAGGCAGCTAGTGATCTACAATAAAAATAACCAATGATTCAATATTTTGTCCACCACAACCAAGGTGTGTACATAGTTTTTACTAGCAAACAACTCTAACATGCCTTTCCCTGAACAAGTAAAGTTGTCGGGTTTAAATAGAAATAAACACACTTACAATGATTTCACAACTTCTTCTTCTCGTTCCCGTTTGCTTCTATCCGAATCGTTAAACAAGTTTTTAAAGAAAATATCTAAAGCTGTAACGAGATGTTATCATTGAATCACCACCTTTTCGTGTATGGAAATGAATATTGTGTTTCCATACTGCTTAATTCACGATCAATATGGCGGTTGGTCGGTAGCTCTATATATTTTTTTAAGATACTTATTTTATCTAACGAGTTTTGTACATCTCGACCAATTAATATGGCATTTAAGAATGCTAATTTCATGGATTTGGACGGAATGGCTGCGGATGGCATAACCTTGAGTATTTGTAGAGATATTGCTTTTCGATGTCGGGTCAACATACAACGAGTTGGTTTTGAATCTAAATACAAAGTCTCATTTGCGATTGCTAAAGAAACGAAACATTGATTTGTTAGTCTAGTCCTATTGCGAAGCCTTTTAAGAAGGATCTATCAATGTGTGTGGATGTTTCGTCTAATCCTGGTCCTCAATCTTTTGATAATAATCAGTCGGATAAGATGTCTCAACATCGAAAGCAGTCACGTTTGATGAACACGTTTCGACCCGCTAAAATCCTGAGGAGCTTAGTTCATGCTTGGGCAGTTGAATCTACAGAAAGGTTGGTTGTTCCATATGACCTATAGGAATATTTTCTATAATACCTACTTGGCAAACACCTCCGCGACACTATACAATCACTATCATCATGCAAATCATCAGCCTGTAAACATATATGGCAGAAATGATATTAATTAAGAGAAACAATCTCATCAATATTCCTTTACATTCAAAATTGCCAACACTCCTGATACAGCTGTTACTCAGCTTTGTTCTTTTGGTCTTCTCAACTGCCGGTTTATTCGAAACAAAGCCAATTTAGTCAAAGACTATGTGGTTGAGAATGAATTTGATATATTTGCGATTACAAAAACCTGGCTTACCCTGACAAATTTGATCTTATATCTATTGGAAATTTCACCCCGAAGGGCTACTCTTTAAACATATCTCGAGACAACAAGGTAGATGGGGAGGCATTGGTATATTATACAATAACACTTTAAAAGTCAAGCTCTGGACTCGGCGAACATGTTCACACACATTAAGTCTTTCGAACTGATGGGTATGCAAATCAATGTGTTACCTCAAATACTAAATATAATCACATTATATTGACCTCCATGTAGACGATAAGTCGGATATAACAACAACAAAAATTCTCAATCTTGTTGATTCTTTTAATCTTGAACAACATGTACAACAACCAACACACATTGCTGGTCACACGTTACACCTTATCTTGTCTTGCCATGAGGGAAATATTGTTCAATCTATTGACGTCCATGATCCATCTATATCTGACCATTACACGGTTACATGTGAACTCAATTTTAAAAAAACATTGTTTCAGAGAAGGGTCGTGGAGTCGCGTAAAATTAAAGAAATCAATATGGACTCATTCTTTAATGACATTAGGCTATCTCCGATTATCACTGGGAACACGGCTGATATTAGTGCAAAAGTCAACCAATACAACTCAGAGCTGTCCAGAATTCTGGATCATCATGCACCACTTATCACCAGAGAGATAATTAGTCGTCCAGCTGCACCTTGGTACACTGAACAAATTAAAAACGAAAAACGTATCAGAAGGAAACTCGAGCGGGTATGGCGTAAGTCAAAACAATCCTGTGATCGTCTAAAATACAGTCAGCCATGTCGCCGAGCTATTATCGGAAAGTCGTACTCGTTACTATTCTGAAATTGTTAGAGATAATGGGAGTGACCAAAGGCAATTATTTAAAACCATTGGAAAGTTTCTACATCATACCCCTGATTCTTAATATCCTGTGTGCCAATCTGATCAGAATCTAGCTAACAATTTTATGACTTTCTTTGAGGACAAAATTTTGTAATAATGTAATATTTTGGTATTTTGATTTTTGTTTAAGTTCGTGATGTATTTTTATGTAGCCTCAGTCTTATGCTAATGGGAATTTTTTTTAGATGTGAAGAGATGCTTTGTAACATATTAGGAACGTTATCTCTACTATATGAGGTATAAAATATTGGTACTTTGAATAAATTTTAGTCCATTTTTCTAGACATTAGTACGGTGGCCCAGAGGTGCAAAACACAAACGCAAATTCAAAACACAAACGAAATTCAAAAAACATAAACGCAAATCATGAAAGCACGAACGCAAATTCAAAACAGAAACGCAAATTCAAAACACGAACGCAAATTCAAAAAACGAACGCAAATTCAAAACACGAACGCAAACTCAAAACACTAACGCAAAACCAACAACTTGAACGCGGAGAAAAAGGAAGTACAGACTGGTACAGACATACCCTGTCAGTAAAAGGAAGCCTATTTTCGCTGAGTGCAAGCATTAGCGCCATGACAAACACGTGGTTCTTCCAATCTGGCTTGTATCAAATTTGCAAATAAGGTAAGCTTTGATTTTAAAAAACCTTTAAAAGTTATTTTTATGGGCATTTCCTTCCATTTTTATACTTTTTGGAAATATATTTGCGCAGCGTACCGTAGTGTTCACAACTTAGAATTGGCACAAATCACAACATTCATTTTTATGCAAATGTATATGTATATTAGTTGTATAATAAATTCACATTGGATGATAGGTGGTACACATTCCCCATCATGTACTGTACTAGAATTAGGTTTTGCGCATATAAGCAAGTTTTTTTTGTTTTAGTTTGGGAATGATCTCTTTTAAATATAAACATTTTTATCTGCTTTGTGTACTTCCCAATTGATTTGACCAAAACTGTATTAATTAATATTACATTGTATTAATATGATGAGGCGTCAATAAAGTTATAAAAATTTAATTTTTTAACTGCATATATATATATATATATATATATAGATGTTTTGTCCATCGTGCGGAAACCTATGTGTTAACAGCAATGAAAATTTTTGCAATTCCTGTGGCTCAGCATTAAAAGACGGAAATCTTACAAAGCCCAAGGAAATGTCAAATAATGCAAGTGGTGGCTTAAAAACTTTAACTTTTGAAGAATTTCTGAAGAGAGGATCAAGCAGAGAAACTAAAGACCAAGAACAACGTCAACAAACCTTTAACGAAATGAAAAAAAGAAAATCAGATGAAAGAACGAAATCATTAAAAAAAAAGAAGGAAGAAATTGTAAAGGTTTGTTTATTATTTCACACTTATACTAGAGATTGACACATGACGGGTTCCCCCTTATCATCATATATTTTCTAAAGTTATAAGACATTGATAAATTTGGCAGTACAACTTAGCAGTAATAGTAAACTTAATATTATTTTGGTAGATAGCATTTGGTTTAGCATTTATACAGTTGTCATATCAGTTTACATGATGCAATCTATGATTATTATGAAATTGTAATTATATAGATAAATAGTGGGTTGGTAGAATGTGGAGTAGCAAGGCAGCTAAAAGTCAAAAAAGGTTCTCTTCTACCTCTCGATTTTAAAAAAAGAAAATGATTCCAGTTGTAAAGTGAAGAGTTTAGGGATGGACAAGCAGTTGGCTCATAATAAACACCTGAGGGATTCTGGTGACTTTGATTGTGTTCTGATGTACCCAGACTTTGGTCTGGTTAACACTATTCCAGGAACTTCACAGCCATTTACAGTTGAGAGATATAAGGAAGCAATTGGAAGGCCTTATAATCGAGTCAACTTGTACTTGTGCAAGGTCTCTGACTTAATTTGAAAGTAAGGATTATTTACCTATAACAAACTGATTTGCATGTAATTAAAGCATATACAGTACAGTTCTCCAATCATGTATGTTAACATCAGTTTTAAATTTTTTCAACTTTTAATTCTTGTCACCCTCATTATGATCTTTTATGACAAAATCCATACAGAAATGATGAAATCAGGTCAAGTTATATTTTTGGCCCTAAAAATCAGTCCCATGTTGTTGGATATAAAAAGTACCCCAAAAACCAGGACTTCATGATGTTGTGTGACATAGGACTTAGGATGGCCCCACACTACAATGCTATAGGGCCTATAAGAAACACCTAATGACAATAATGACATAAATGTTGCTATAATGCTATATTTATATGTTTGTACTTGCCAATGATATTGAGAATACTGAAGATGAATCTCTGGGTAATTATGAATTTAGTGTGGTAAAAACAGTACTGTTATCAACTGACAACCAATAAAATAGAACCAACTGATTAAAAATTTTCATTTCAAATTTCTTACTCCTGTATATTTAGGACCACACAGCCCCCAACAATTAATTCTCAGGACTGGAATAGCAACCAAACTATGTTAACTCCTAACAAGCAGGCAATTTTTTGCTATGATTACCAAACAAGTACCTCTGAAACCCAAGCGAGTATCTCCGCCACCAAAGCAAGTATCTCTGATGCCCAAGAAAGTACCTCTGGTAACAAGCAACTACCTCTATCAACCAGGCAACTGAAACAAATATCACTGAAAATTTTTTATTTCTAGAAGATATATTTGAAGGTTGGAAATATCATGCATGGAAGGCCCTCTAATTCCTATCGAGTATTGTATTGCATATCACATATAGAATAGTCATTTTTAATTTTTCTGGATATATTAGTTGAAACAGAAAACGTCAACAACACTGCCCTTACGAAAATGTTCTATAGAATCCTATAGAATATGCTATAACATATTCTAAATCCCATAGAATATTCTATAGGACTTCTTATCCTATAGCATATTCCATTGCCATATTCTATAGAATTTAGAGATGCTATAGAATATTCTATTGCACATTCACAGTAAAATATATTCTATAGAACATGCTGTACACAATATTCTATAGAATTTAGAGATGCTATAGAATATTCTATTGCACATTCACATTAAATATCCAATAATATATGCTATAGAATATGCTGTACACAATATTCTATAGAATATATGTTATACAGAATGAGACCTTTATGCAATTTAAAATATAACATTTTTACTACACTATTCATTGGTCGAGAATTATATTCGCATTTTTTGTAAGGTTCTCTCGACATACTTTTAAAGTCTTAAAGTTAAAATTCTCAGCAGAAATCATTCGTTTTGTAAAGACAATTCACGAATATTTCACACATATGACATATCTCATATGAGTCATATCTGTTTCATAATATGCCCGTTCGCAGGTTAGATAGCGGGCGTTTTGCCAAAACAAGACCGCAAGGTTATGTGGGACTTGTTTAACCGCCACGCACTATCTTCAAATTTTGAGCGCGTATTTGTCTGTAGTTTGTCATCCGTTGATTCAACGTTTTATAACTGATACTGGTAGAATTTAGTGCGTTTTTCTTTCGTATTTTAACATAAAATACGCATTCTTTGAATTTGTCAAAGAGGAATCATAAGAGGGTGGTGAAACGCGCTTTAGTATGCGAGAAGAATCAGAAGATATGGATAATTTTGTAAATGCGTGAAAGGTGACTAGGATCGTGAGAAAGAAAGGCCATGGCAATGAGAAATTTCTAAAGTTAAAAAAATAATCAAAAGTTCATTGACCCATCTACAACAACATGTGTATCTAAAGTATTGGAATTCAGTGGTGAGTGTGTTTTGTATATGCTATAAATGCTATATGTTTGTATAGGCAACATATGTTCTGTATACCATTATAATTAATCTCATAAATTTTTATTCACCTTTAGATTAAACTTTTTATTTGAACATTTTATTTACACCTTTTATTTATACCACCATAAATATAGAGCCATTCCAACTAAAAATTATTTCTGTCAAGACATTTGCACTAGCTCTAGATAAATTTTATATATCATTAAAATTGAATTAAATATAAGCTAGGTCTCAAGTGTTTAATTGTGTGTTTACTGTTAAAATTTACAGATTTCCTTTTGTCCAAGCATCACACTAACCAAAGGTCAAAATGGAGCTCTATTAAAGCAATATTAAATGTGAAAGGTTTTGTTTATGCAGTGCCGTGGATGCAAGAACAACTTTGCTCTCATTCCGTCACTGGAAAGGCTTCAAATGCTAGCTTAATTCAAAGAAAAGGATGCAAAACCAGAGCCAGAGAAAGTTAAGAGTATATATGGTAAGCAGTATAATTGTTAGTAATTATGTCTGGTCTAAGTTAATATATCTTATATACATATCTTGGTTCAGTTATTGATGAGTTTTACCTTTTCTAGCTGTGTCTAAAGTATAGTGCAAAAAGGTTTGAGGGAAAAGAGGCAGACATATGACAAGTTATGGCACCAAAGATTAATAATATTGTGCAAGTTGAGAAAACCAAGTTGAAAGCATCTGGACATCAGTAACTATATGACATTCCATTTTCTACTATTTACATGTTCTGTACATGTAAATATATTTAGTATAATAGCCTAGTTATATTTTTGCTATTTTCTTGCACAGTCATTTTATTTGGTGGGAAAACTGCAGTATGGTAATAATTTTATCTAGAAAATATTGAATAAATTTATACATTCATAAAAAAACCAAGCTAAAATATTTCAATTTCAGTGACACCATATTGTTTTCAATTACTTAGTGCATAATATTTCAATTGAATCCTCCTCAAAATGTGTGAAATGTATATAATTTTACTTAACTACAATTTAAGCTAAACAGCCTTCAAACAACCGGCTGCAGTTGTTTTATCCACGAAACAAAATGGTTATTTGACAGACTTAATTACCCGAACTAGAGTTCTACATGCAGATTAAAGTTATATGGACACTTATAGGACTTGTTTTTTATTCTTTGTTGTATAATATATGTATTTCAATTTCTTTAATCTCTAGATTTATTTATATGTAATTTAAGCAAGGCATTTTCATTAAATCTTTGCATCAATTGAACTTTAAGTAAATAAATTTGTTACATATATTTGGGAATATTTTATTTGTTTGTATGTCTCACTCTTGGCAGAAAGAAGTTTTGATTTGATTATGTTGTTATAAAGTGATATATTTCAAAGTCGAAACATGGACGAATGTTGAATATACCATTTATCATCCAATAGCATATTTAATAGATTATCCTATAAAATATACTATAGAATACATATTCTATGGAACATTTTATCACATATTCAATAGGATCATTAATGGAATATTCCATAGATTGAAAATATTTTATGGAACATTTCATATAGGATGTCATAGAATATGTGTTAGAATGTTCCATAGAATACCAGTATCCTATAGAACATTCTAATGAATGTTCTGAAGGATATTCTATTGAGTATTCTATAAAACATGGCATATGTTATAGAATATTCTATTAAAGGTGCTATAGAACGTGTTGTAGAACGTTCCATAGAATAGGTTCCAAAATCCCTTAGAATATTCTATAGGATATTCAGTAAAAAATTTTAATGGAATATTCTATGAGGTCATATCCCTGACATCGTTGGAAGAAATGGAAAATGAGGTCTTGGTTATCCATAGAACTCAAGTAAAGAATGATTTCCTTTACTATTTTGCTAATAGTAACATTTTAAACAAGTTCATAAGTGTACAAATAATCGATCCCAGAGGTATTGTACAGAAAGGTGTAGGTAGCGGGGCTGTACGAGATGCGATTTCCATATTTTGGAAAGATATCTGCAATAGCTATATGCTCGGTGAAGCTGAAAGGGTACCAATAATTCGTCATGATGTGTCTAAGTGAATGTGGCAGGCTCTCGCCAGAGTCCTACTCAAAGGTTATGTGCAAGAACACTATTTGCCTATTCAAATATCCCCAGTCTTTTTAAGCTGCTGTCTTTTCGGGGAGGAATCTGTCACTTCTGAGATGTACTTTAACTCTTTTATGAAGTATATCTCTAGAACCAAAGCCATCTTAGTAGAAAAAGTTCTTTCTTCCTCTGTAAGTGTTGATACTGAAGAGGTTTCAGATCTTTTAACGGCTTTTAAGTGCAAGAAGATTGCTACGCCTGAAAACTTTAAGGATCTGATTATTGAAATAGCACATAAAGAATTGGTGCAGAAACCAAGATATGCATGTGACTGTTGGTCAGAAATCTTAGTACCTTTGAAATCTTTTATCACTTCTAACGACGCCTTGTTTCAGATATACACCTCTTTTTTTCCTACTGCGAGCAGAGTATGTAAGCTCATTAAAGCTGAACCAAAATCCCCTGCTGAGAATGAATCATTAAGTCATTTAAAGCGTTGGATCAAAGGTCTTAATACGAATTATCTTAAACACTTCTTGAGAATATCCACCGGATCCGATATTATTTTAGTTGAGGAGATTTCTATCGCATTTACCTCTTTGGTTGGTTAAAGTCGTTCGCCAGTGTTTCATACTTGTGGAGCAGTGATAGAGCTCCCATCAACTTACAACGATTTTGGCGATTTTAGAGAGGAATGGTGCAGTCTTATGTCTCACTCAGACATTGGTATGGCATTAGTCTAAGGCCTGTGTTAGACGTCGCATTTTAGTCGCGTCGAATCCAATTCAAACAATAGATAATGAGATGATAAAACTCATTAAACTTCATTATCATCTCATTATCTATTGTTTGAATTGCATTCGACGCGACTAAAATGCGACTTCTAACACAGCCTAACTGACGTGAATGGGTGATTAAGGTGTTTGTTATCCCACGTTTTGTATAAGGCAGAAGTTGTTTAATATTACATGTTTCTTTTATGTTTTTTGAAGTAATTACTTGAGTTTCTGTATCTTTAGAAGTCTCATAAGAATTATTTGTTCATATTGCTTATAACATGCATATTAGTTACTAAAACTTTTAGTACACACTATATATGTAAAGTTTATATATACTGTTGTAAAGTTCATATTATCAGTTTTAACAAAGAACACTTAAATAGGTGGCAATTGAAGCAATTAACGTTAAATTTAATTTGAAACCTCGTAAACTTTTAGCGGTGAAATTCGTGGCTTCTATACATTCGGCTGATAAATTTTTGCTTATGACATGGAATTGCAAGCAATTTCCTCCATTTGTAAAAAGGTGTTTCCTATATAATTCTATGGCTTATATTAGGCAACTTAAGCAACGATAACGTTGACGTCCTGGACGTTAACTGTACTTTCGTACTCCCATTTACCAGTAAGGATAAAGGTCAGCTTAAGAGCTGCTTTCCAGTTACGCGTTTTTTATATGTCTATGTTTTATATGCCTAAGTTTTTGAAGTGGTTTTTCTTTCGTGTTCTCGTTGCTTAAGGTCCCTACTTGTTTTATACTACGTTGGAATATGAATTCACTTAGTTTGTTAGATTTTTTCGTTGTTTTTTCTTGGTTCACACTTGGGCTGCTGCAATTAGCAGTTCATAATTATTGAGAGAATCGTTCCATGTTGTTGGCTCCTGCAGTTGTAATATTGAAAAATTATAATTAAAATATTACTTTGTGTATTTCGTCATCTTCAACGGCAACGTTGCCTTCGATCGCTTGGATATCATGTTGCAGGCACTCCACCTTATGATCAACCGCGTCAACTGACTCGGGCAAGAAAAAAAGTTGATCAGAAATGCCATGAGTAGTGTGGTATCTGGATTTTCTAACATAATAGGCATTCCAGGACTCCTTAATAGCCTTTAGGGAATCCCTCATCACTTTAATGAAACAAAACCAAAGACATTCCAGCTGAAGTATATTGCTTGTGTCAACAATACCTCTGTCTACCAAATCTTTAAAAAAATTAATCCACCACGATGCCCACGACCGACGTAGCATGGCCCACCACGCCTCTATACGCTGGTTGCTGTGTGACGATCCATAGCGATGTGCTTTTATCCCATTATAGTGATCTCTGTGGTTTCGACGTAAGTTGCACTGAGCAGTGCCCATTATACCATTTTCAGTCCCTTTGTCCGTTCGTAGAATTGTTGGGCAACCGTTTTGGGATTTAACACAATCAAGAAATATTCCTCCAATGACCCGAGGGTCGCTATTTGTTCGAACGATCTCTAACCACATAATTCGCCTGCTAAACCCATCAATGCAGCCGTGAATGGGAAACCCAAACTGTTTGAGTTTATCGTACCCATCGGCATGCCAGGTAAAGTTTGGACCAGGATTTAAATACTCCCTCCGCTGCAGCTTATGAGCTTTTCTTACTGCACAACCTTCAGGATTAAGCACCTTTAAGATACTTTGAGCTGTTGAACGGCGCACACGCATGCCATATTTTGATTGCAGTTTCCTCCACATTGATCTGTATCCTAAGAGGTTGCCATTTTCATGTAGTTCTCTTTGAACGCATTCTCTAACTTGTTCTTCATTCGCGTTGTATCTTCTTCTTCCCAAACCATACTCCTGTAATCTGGTGATGAGCGCTCTTTTACATATTTTGATATCATGATATTTTTCTAAACATTCCAGTATCGTTTTGTACTTAAAATTTCTTCCGTAGTAAAAACTGATCGCTTCCTCCATATCAATAATTTTATATTTTACTAGGCCAAAAGACAAAAATGCATTTATAAATGTATTATACTTTGCAACAATAATTAATAATATTATTAGACTTATCATTGTTGACTTTAAATTTGTGGTGCGCTAGGTCGTTTTGGATTTAAATAAATAATTAAATATTTGCGTTTGTGTTTTGAATTTGCGTTTGTGTTTTAAATTTGCGTTTGTGTTTTGAATTTGCGTTTGTGTTTTGAATTTGTGTTCGTGTTTTGAATTTGCGTTCGTGTTTTGAATTTGCGTTTCTGTTTTGAATTTGCGTTCGTGCTTTCATGATTTGCGTTTATGTTTTTGAATTTGCGTTTATGTTTTTGAATTTGCGTTTGTGTTTTTGAATTTGCGTTTGTGTTTTGAATTTGCGTTTCTGTTTTGCACCTCTGGGCCACCGTACATTAGCGATATTAGGAATCTTTTTCTAGTTTTGTAACTCCTTGTTTTTTACAGGGAGAAATACTTGAGAATTCAGTGTTGCCACATTTAGACCACATTGCGAAAGATCGGGATATTTTTGTGCAGATCCGAGGTGTCCAGCTTCTGGTCGATGTTATTGCATCCTCTGATTCACCGAAAGTTTGCGATGTTTTGCATACAATCGAGAAGGTACTGATACAATCCTTTTCAGACGGTTTCATTTCTCCACTCCAATTTGCCTCTTCATTCGTGATGAGCTGATACTGTACTTCAGTAGAAAACTCTCTCTTATCAGTGAAAGCTTCCTGACCTGAACCCAACTATATTTCCGCAAATTGGATCGTTTTACACGGGAGTCGTGAATGCAAACGCATCAGTGAAGTAAAAGGATATATATTTCATTTATCAATTCCAGATTGCCACTGTCCAGTAGATCCTCTCAAGCGATACGTCAAGCCGTCGTGTAAAGAACATGTAAGGTAATTATAGAGACTGCAAGGTATTTGTAGGAACATCTAGAGACATATAATTACATCTAATCACTGTAAATTGTCTTTGTTGCTGCAGCCTCAGGATGAAACAGCGTAGAAAGACATCAAAGAGGCTGCATTAGGATTAGTACGGGGAACTATTTTGGCTTCAAGCTAAATAGGGATTTTTGTCAGGACTTATCGTTCCAGTTGTATAAAATGAAACTATTCACAATGAATTCCAAATCGTAATTCATCAATGTATCAATGCCCCCCCCTCTCTCTTTCAAAAATTAGACCCATATTCCATTTCTAATTTAATAAGTGGGTTCTTTAATAAGTGATAAGCTAGCTAAAGCTAATGTTTCCAAACTATTTCCACATCAACATATGCCATATTTTTGTGCAGAAGATTAGTGGTTATAAATTACATTGGAGTGAACGAAAGGTTCCAGTGACGTTAGAGGTACTATTATTGTTTTCAAGTTTCTTGATAACTTACCTGTGTCTTCATATATATATATATATATATAATATATATATATAATATAATATATAATATATATTATAATATATATATATTATATATTTATATATATATATATATTATAATATATATATATATATATATATATATATATATATACTGTCGTTGTCAAAAAGGTTGTCCTGAGCAAGTATATGTATATATCGATCACGTGACATTATTATGCATCAACACGCGTGGGATTGTACAAGCGTGTTAATTGCGAGTTTGAGTATAGCAAGGTGAACGATTAGAAAATGCCAAGACCATATTCGGATGATTTAAGGTGGAGAATGGTTTATCAACGACTGTTCTACGAAAGAATCATCGACGAAATTGCAGCACAGCTATTTGTTTGTTCAAAAACCGTCTATCGTACTCTCAGCACCTTTTGGAACACGGGTGATCGATGTGAAGCCTTGCCGTATGGGTCGCCTAACAGCGAGCGTATCTTTATTCCCACACGAAGAATATATTATCATGGACTGTTTACTGCGAACGCCGCAAATATAGTTGAATGAGATAGCAAGCTATATCATTAATGCTACTGGCTCTGCATTTGGCCCGGAGACACTGTGCCGAGCTCTCTATAGACTTGGAATAACACGCAAAAAGGTACGAACATTATGACATTATTTAAGTTGGAATATATACTCAATAGTCAATACCGCACGCTTGAAATCATATAACTATATTAATAAGACGCAAGCCATTCCACCTTTTCTAGTTGTTCTTTATCAACTCTTCAAGCCAGATTTTCTTTTTCAGATACAGAGAATTGCCCTTCAACGAAGAAACGATATTAGGCTACAATTCATGGCCGAAATCAGCCTTTTTGACCCAAACCTGCTCGTTTTCCTCGATGAAACAGGCATTGTATGTACTAAATAATACCTTACTGTAACTGGATTGCACAAACTAGTAGATCTCTTATTTATTTGGTTCTACGTTTTAAGAATAAACGAATTGCTCAGCAATATGGATATAGTGCTCGTGGGATACCGCCTGTTGTGAGCGACTATAGCTATGCACGGTGGACACCGCGCTATTCCATTATTTCGGCAATATTGTGTGATGGACTTCTTGCGAACTGTTTGTTGAAGAATCCCGAAGAAAGATTTGAAACACGCTCCTTTATCCATTTTCTTGATGAACAGCTTTTACCAGCTATAAATCGATTTGATGGGGAAAACCCGCGATCCGTTCTCGTTATATGGTTGAGATTTGAATATAATTAATGCAAATTCGCTGTTCTAACATATGTCTCAAGGGATGACTGAATTCGTGATCATGTTTTGATCTATTGATATCTGTTTAAACAAAACTTGTTGATGCACAAAGATGCAACTGCTAAAACTAGTAATACGCATATTTGTTAACAGATAACCACCCAACACATCATGTACAAGAAGTTGTAGAACGAGTGTACGACAGTCCTGATTTGAATCCTATTGAAGAGGTTTACATATAGCTTGCTATCTCATTCAACTGTATTTGCGGCGTTCGCAGTAAACAGTCCATGATAATATATTCTTCTTGTGGGAATAAAGATGCGCTCGCTGTTGGGCGACCCATACGGCAAGGCTTCACATCGATCACCCGTGTTCCAAAAGGTGCTGAGAGTACGATAGATGGTTTTTGAACAAACAAATAGCTGTGCTGCAATTTCGTCGATGATTCTTTCGTAGAACAGTCGTTGATAAACCATTCTCCAACTTAAATCATCCGAATATGGTCTTGGCATTTTCTAATCGTGCACCTTGCTATACTCGAACTCGCAATTAACACGCTTGTACAATCCCACGCGTGTTGATGCATAATAATGTCACGTGATCGATATATACATATACTTGCTCAGGACAACCTTTTTGACAACGACAGTATATATATATATATATATATATATATATATATATATATATATATATATATATATATATATATATATATATATATATATATACTTGATATTGCCAGACATTTGAATATTTGTGATTGGAATAATTCAACTCAGGCTTTCATTCCATTTCTATACTTAGGTCTCAGATTATCCTACAGGATTTGTTGTTGTCTGTGGTGGTTTTAGCACAATGGTATGTACCAGATGTTGCTAGTACCAGCCATAATATAACAAAAAGATAAGATACCAGTTATTTCTGTAAATTGAAGTTTTACATTTTGTGCACAATTTTGCTTTTGTTTTCCAGCATCTTTTCACATCAGAGAGGAATTGCTGAAAAAGATGATGGAATCTTCTTTCAATAATGTTGGTGTTACGATAAAGTATGTGAACATTTTAAGTAAACAAATTTTAAGTAAATGACAAAATGACTTATATTCAGGTTACTTTATTTGTTTACGTTTTAACCGTTTTTGACAAAATTTTTCCAGGTCTGTAATTTACTTTGAGCTGTATTTGTTATTTCTTTTGCCTCGGTATTAGGCAGAAGAAAAGTTCCATCAAAGTGGAGTCGTTTTTTATAACAAATTTGGAAAATACAGTTGAATGATATATTATTAAGACAGTATTTCGTTTGTCCTGTGTAAAGAATGTGGGATATGACAGTAAATGACAATTTTTTCGTTTCAGTGATGACGAAAATATCACATCAATGTCAGAATTCAGCGTCTATAAAGAAACTCCTCGGAGTAAAGTGAGTTATGTTGTTAATAAAATTCTTCTAAGAGTCTATCCTTTTTCTCATTTTAAAATCGTTTTGACACTCTCAAATTTAGGATCCTGTTGAAAGAACGCTGTGTTTCTTAGAAACGTACAATATCGTCACCCTTCATCCCCTTAGCTCATTAAGTCATGCGATATTCCATGTCAGTTCCAGTAATTGTTCATATCTGACCTTGAAAGAAAACACTCCAAACACTCAATGTTTTCTGACCTGGATTCAAGTTTACTGCTTTTATCGTCTTTTTTATTTCACGTTTCCATTTTGAACATGTCCAATTGCAAAAAAGTATCCAGCCGAGTTAAAATAGTTTTATTTTTCCAGTTACTTTCCAGAATATACCGTATATACCGTATAGTATATCATAGTTTTCAAACTTCTTTTCCTGTCAGATATTTTTAATAATTCGAAATCGAAACCATCCTCAGTCGTTCGGGCTGGAATACACAAGCGGTCGGCTGAGAAATTACTCGTCTCCTGACAGGTAGTGTAAGAAAGCAAATTTTGTATGAAGCTAAAAAAAAATATTTCTTGTTTTGAATGCTTGTATTTCACTCAATCTAGGGAAACATTATTGGCTGGTTTGCTAGACGGTGTTAGAGCCAGTTGAAACATAGATGTTTGCGTAAAAACGACCCCAACGAAGAGAAGTACTGTACGCTTATTCATAGATGATTGAGCGAAAATTATGGTCAAAATTTTCCTGATGAAAATCTCGTACTGCTATGATTACCCTAAATACGATCCCTCATTTCATTCTCCTGCTGACGTATGTGATCTCATATAACACACCAACAATTACACTTCTCGTCAGGTATCAGCTAATAGCGTTATTCCTATTAGCCAGTTCAATACATCACATACAGCAAAAGAAGAATTTTTTTTAAGATGATATATTTTTCAAGGTTATCGTTGGGGTCCATTGTATAATGTTGTTGACGAAGAAGTAGAAAGCAGTCATTTAAATTCCTCGCTGCATCTCCAGGTGAAATATTTCCCTTTTTATTTCACTTTAAATTTTTGAAATATCTCCAAAAACTTATATTGTCTTATGACTGGTTCCTTGCAGGAAATTTAACCGAAGCTGTGTACAGATTTAACTGCAATATTTCCTACTGCGGTCTACTTCATGCAGTCACCCAAGACGTAAGTTGACAACTTCTTATCTTGTACTTTTCTGCAGACGAAATCCTGTGTAGAGAATATTATTGCCTTTTTATTGAGTTTTAATGTTTTGTCAAAATCTGGATTAAGGCTGTTTTCCACTCACGTGTTTTTCATACGCACGTACACGCACATAAAAATCTAAATTCTTATACATGTTACCTTTGAAAAAACGAAGTGAATAAATCGACCTAGATGCATGATAATTAATAAAAATTTAAAAGCAATTAAAATTCTCCGTATGTGTACATGCGTATAAAAAACGCGTAAGTAGAAAGCAGCCTTTAGTGTAAACTAAACGATTGCTAGGCTGCATAGTTACGTTAAATGAAAACATTTGCCCATTTCGGTTGCTAATTGAAAACATTTAGCAGGGTTTAAAACGTCTGCAAACAACACGGTACATTTAAACTGGTTTATCCAGTATAGCCAAAGGCAAAGAGTATAGCTTTAATAAAAATACCCTATCCTGCTACTGTTCTGTGCACAAATGTACACAAAACACTAATAGTACTCCCTAAAAACCGCCGTAACTCCAGCCTAGTCCCAGACCTCTCATTGCGCGTGTTTTATATTTCCGTCACGTCACCGAATGAAACGCGCGCGAGAGGCCTAACACAAAATATTTTCTAATCTTAACGGCCCGTTTAATGTTGTGACCTTGAAATTAGAATTGTTATTAAAGTAAATGTTTGCAATTTACAACAGTAACCGTTATAAAGGAAGCGAGAATAATTTAAATTATTATGCATTGTTAAGGCAATATCGATTGTGATTGGCTAAAAAGCTACAGATAATTCTCAATGTCTTGCCATCTACACGACATTGAAAATTATCCGTAGGTGACGTAATTTTTACCGCTAGTTTGTTGTTAAACTTCGTCTTTAAAAAGGAAATACATAATAAAACAATTATTGAATTCGGTTTTCGCATGATATCGAGAATTATCAAGCCTCAGTTTGCGTTATCCGCCTCAGCTTCGCTTCGGCAAATAACGCAAACTTCAGCTTGATAATTCTCGATATCACACTCAACCTCATCCAATAATTGTTAATTGGTGGATTGAAGTTTATTATAATCATAAACATGTACGTACTGACTCGAGTTTACTTGATAGTCGATAGCGTTGACAGCGAGCGACATTGAAACGTTTGTATGAATATTTCGACTCCTCGCAATATAATTAATATCCCGTAGCTTATTTCAAGCAAATGTTTGACTAACGACGTCGAACAAGGCCAGTTAACCGCGTCGTAGATCGTAAACTGACCTCAATACAGAAAGTGGGGACAAAAAGTCCCCACTTTAGCTAAAATACAAAACATTTTGTTCTAGGCCTCTCAGTTCCCACCTCGCCGCGTATAAGGAACATTAAGAAGCCTAGGGACTAGGCTGCGGTAACTCTGGTTGCTGAGTTGACTGGGTCCGAATCCATGAAATGGTAGTTTTGAAATTTTCCCGCCAGAAGTACGGCTGGAATATTAAGTCTTTTAAACTCCAATATATATTTCAAACGATTTTAAATATTTTGTAGGGACTTTTCTAATAGAATAAAGAAAGACTTATCAAAATGCTCATTGCTCACAAAGGTATTGTATATCTTTGCCAATAAATTTATTTAGTGTTCAACCCAAAAATATACATATTCTGAGTGCTATTACCTTCACAGGTGTTCTATATATACATAAAATAGTTAAAAAGTTTCGTCTATTTGCAGGAGACCAAAACAAAATATGAGATAAAGATCTCGAAGCACTGTTTCACGATTTGAGAAGTTGGGTTCGATCCAAAGCAGGTTTCGCGCTTTCACAACGCTCACTAGGTGAGAAACGTTTATCTTTAACCACAACACACGCTGTTTACTCAACCAGCAACATTTTAGCAACATTCTTAGATTCATCTTAAAACTTGTGATTTTATAATCCTCTATATACTAGCCATCTGTAAATAGTTCAATTGAGACTAACAAGCATACTCCATAAGTAATTTATAATCTTTATTGTTGGCATATAGGCAATTGAGTGGACATCTTGTGGCTCTCTGGACAACTGATCATCCAACAGCAATGGCATTACTTTTGAGAATAATGTTCGTATTAAAGTAGTTATAGTTTTTAATGTCTAAAATATACAATAAAGTTTAAATGCGAGATTTCCTGTTCGTAAGTTTTGGTTCATAAACAATTATGTAATATGGTGATATAGTGGTATCAACTGCTTTGGTAACTAAACTCCATCATTCATCCTTAAACTGTCCCACTGACGAAATAATTAAAAGGTAATTCATTCAGAAGTGTAAAACCTTTTTGTAAAGAAACAATTTTGTTGGAAAGTTTTTATCTTTCCTTTAGCCACCAGAGACTAAAGAAGATTATTTATCAATTCGTGACAATGTAAAGCTTGCAGAGTACGTTTTAAGGCAACAATCGTGTTCCAAAATTTCATAATGCATGCTTGTATGTACGTATTAGCCTGTTATTTCACGTGCTATACTTGTCTGTTAGAGCTCTGGAGAAGCGAGAGGAACGTCAAGGAATAAACTTGAAGGATATCTCTCGCATTGGAGGACAAAAATAGGGTTCAAATCCAGGAAAGATGTGAGAATTTAAATCCAGTTGTTTTATTACAAGTAAGTGTTCATATTAAGAAAATGGGAAAATGTTCTAGTCGTTTGAAAGATGAAAAAGCAATGGTATTTAAACGGATCTTTTTTACAGATTCAGTCAAGATCTGAAAGCGTACAACCTGATTTGGAATTACAAGGTGAGTCTCGAAGTTAAGGTTAGTTTCCGTTGAAAATATAGGAAATGAAAAGGTAATGGAGGATTTCCTGTCGCTATGAGTATAACAAGACAAATTCAATAGTCCTGACCTCTTTCTCTAAACTGTTCTCGTAAAAGAGTTTGAAACAATTTCTTTTGTTTCAATGTGACAGACGCGAGAGGAACTTCTGGGGCTCTCGAATCTGAGTTGCGCGCATTTGCAATGGAAAAAGATCTGAGTGGAAACTACGTTGTTTTTTGGAATCACCTTTAGTTTGAAGTCCTGTATGAATGGTTTCCTGATCAACTGAAAATAGGTTAGTGGTAATCCTTATACTGCTCTAGCTTTTTAACAGTTCTTTTTAAAGCGCCCTCCCCCTATCTCTCGATAGCAATAATCAAACTCAGTAACGTATCTCTCCTATCAGGCGACTATTATTTGAGAGTCTTGTTGGAACAAAACGACGGGGAAACGCCGATAACAAATGTGTGAGTCCACGACATTTATCTATCAGGATTTGCAAATATTCAAACTACTGTCCTGCTTCCCGCGGCATAAAAACGATTCCAGATATCTAATATATAATATACCTCAGCGTCCTATTCTCCATATTGCTGCACAGTTCACACAATGTTATTTGTCCTGCAGTATGTAGTAGAGAAGTATAGAATCATGGATGAAACAATTCACGATTCGATCGACTTTTCTATTTTGTTTTCAGGCTCGAGTTGTTTAACGATCTGTACCACAGATTCCGATTGACAACTAAACCAACTATGAAAGCAATGTGCCTTCAGGTGGGGATGTCGTTTAGCGAGAGTCTAGCCATGTGTAGACTTCGAAGAATGAATGAAACAAGTTGGAATATTTTATTCACAGGCGATGACTAAAGTTTATGGAAAATGTTAGGAAGAGATTGGCGCTTTTAATGACACCAAGCTAAGGATCATCTGTTATTGATCCAGTGTTACTACAGGAGCCTGAACTAAACTAACTTTATTCATACTGTTTCGTATTTTTGCACTTACATGAAAATGGCATCACCCACAGGGATTGGAAGGTAAGCGCGCACTTATTTATTTATCATTACTCTTTATATCCTAATCTTTAATTACCATAATTTAACTTTTTCTTCTCTAGCCAGAAAATGTTTTATTGTGTGCCTCGGATGACGAAACTCTTATAAAGGTTTGTGTCGCTTGTGTATTGAACTTAATCTCAATTCCGAGTTTTGTCCGTGATTTCGTTTCACGAAAGCAGAGCGCATTTTGCGAACGTTTTTTGCGTTCATGATGAAGACTAGCCGACGGTCACGTTCGACAGACGAGTCTCTGCGAGCAAAAAAAATACTCAGTTGCGTAGCTAACACGACAATTTAGTCATGCTCTGCTAATATTTTGGAGTTCATTCACTGTGAAAACAATGGATTTCATAAATTTGCATAGCATGGCTGAAAATGCTTGATGTAAGATGACATCGAAGGAATATGCATCCTCATTGACACACGTGGTGGGTTAAAAACGCGCTAGTTCTTCCGATAAATTAAAGAACAGTTCCATACCTATACTTTTGTACGTGTAAAACTTTTAGCTTGATTTTCTTTTAAATGTGAGAATCCGACCGTGCAGCAAACATTAAAATCAAGCGATAACACTAAACTTGATTGTGATAGCCCTGAGTATATACCGCTATAATAGCTTTGTTCCTCATAATGATATGCTGGATTCCCCGTCCAGGTATAACTTCTAAAACACCCTTATTTTTACTTGTATTCCAATGCACCTAAGTTAGTAAAAAACCTGACAAACCCACTGGAGGGGTAAGAATTGAAAAATAGAAAAAAAATTCATCGTGTAAACAATTTATTTCTAAATCAAAAACTCACTCTTATATAAGCCACTTATTGAAATATTTTTGCTATATATTTCAGTCAGATGGATCTCTCAGTCATTTCTTATTCCTTAGTGAACAAATAGTATTTCAGTGAATTGCTGAACATACCTAAAGAACAGCTATAAACTTCAATTCTCAAAGATATGTTGCGTACCATGTCTTTGGAAGAATGCGGATGTAAAGCGCGGTTACAGTTGGTGATAGGACACTTTCCACTAGTGAGTCTCTAATGAAATGAGTAATTTGTTAAACAATTAATCTTAATCACACATTAAAAGTTATATATGACCGCATGGAAATGATGTGATGCATATAACGTGAGAGGGTAATCTGTAGGAGCCTTGCTTATTAATCCAGCTAACCCTGACTAATCAATTTATTTTGTAATGAGCGAACTTTTGCCTGTCGGAACTATAGGATACAGAGTAGGTCTTCACCCGCTAATCATAATTACGGCTACTTTGAGTGAAATCGCTCCAACAACATCTTTCTTGCCGAAGTCAATTTAAATGCATTGGTCCTGGTAATTTTTCCGTGCAGATCAAGAAGCTGCCTCATTTAAGCGACCATGTCCTGTCGACTTATCCGCATTCCCAACACTTGTTGCTATTATCTGAGATGTTATGTGTCTTCAGTACGGGGAGCAATAATTAGTATCAATTATTCTATCTTCCGGCACCAAAACACCATCGAAACAATCATCAACAAAAATGAAACGATAATGCAGATAATTGTGCCATATATGGGGCCTCCAGAATTGAAACCAGTCGAGGTACAGCGTTATTTCAATTGATTTTGTGAAATCTTTACTGGGGGTTAACTTCGAATTTTATCACATTCCCATATAGGGGAATTACTGAATAAAAAAATAATGTCCAACAGTCTTAATGACATATAATAAACTGAACATATACCAATGTAGCCTGCAATATTTATCTTGCTTGGTATGTCAGTCCATCAAATCCATGTATGGCACAGCGATGGATGGAGGTGTAGTCAGTGATAAGAGAAAGGTAATAATTGTTAGCGACTCCTGGGTTGCCATAATTTATTTGATCTAAAATTGAGAAACAAGGAACAAGTAAATTAATATATTATTGTCCATAGTTGTGAGGCTATCAGCATTGTGATATCCCAGGTTTGTGCGTACCGCTACCATGGGACAACATTCCTTAGCGAACAAATAGTACTTCAGTGAATTGCTAGAACATACCTGAAGAACCGCCATAAACTTCAATTCTCAAAGATATGTTGCCATACCAATTCGGCTCTATATGCAATAGAATCTACAATGAGATTACAATAACATCACTTAACACAATTGAAACTATAATTGTATGTGAATCACAAGGCCCTATACTGTATAGTAACAGCATGTATTTTGTGACTTCTATAACAAAAAGAATATACAGAACAAAATGCAGGCTGTTTTCTTTCATATTCACATATACCCCCAACCCCTGGATATTGGTAATTGGCAATTACATAATAGGAAAGAGAGAAAATAAATCTATTTTTAATAACACCAGTGTAAAATGAATGACATATCGAACTGTACAGCAAAATGTTGTGTAGGCATAATTCTTGTCATGCCTCCCATCACCAGATATCATGAAATTATCATGGTTTTTTAATGTTTAAATTAATCCGTTTAATTTAAAAAGCACAAAAATACCACCAAAATATAGCTAAAGAAAAATACTTTAACCCAATCGCTTCTGTTTTAATCCAGAAATTAATCAATATTGCTGTTAACCTGACACTGCAGTGCAGCTCTAAAAATCATATCAAATTACACGGAATTACAAACGGAAATATAATTCGCCTTTGGAATTTCGTTATTTTCTTCGTTATTTTTATCCTGTCGTCTTTTAACCGTTACATGTAAACTGTAAAGGCTTTAGTGATCTTTTCTGATAGTTTTTAAGTCAGGATGGGCAGAAAAACTCGAAAAATATAGCTTTTTTTATTTGTTATTGTGTATAGCGAGGCGTTGCTCAGCCGCACGCACATGTGGTTGTCACCTGAGGTTAGAGGTATCAAAAAGGTAACGTTGCCTACCCTGTGGGGGTAAAATAAGCCCGGTAATCGATTTCCGGGGTAAAATTGTCCCTAGAAGTCAAATTTTCGACAATATGGTGATAATTAAATGCACATTTTCCGGTCCATTTGTAAACACGTTTGTTGGAAATATCACTACAAATCGCCAAAGCGACTGTATTTCAAGTAAAATAGATGAAAATATTGATCCAAATGTATACTAGAAATATTTGGAGGTTTTTAGGCGAGATTTTTGGAAGGCTTTGCGTATTTTCGCTTCTCTAAAATTCAATTTAAAAAGTACAAGTTCGGCAATAAATATCTTGGCTGATACGAAAGCTTTTGAAATGAACTAAATTTATACAAATAGGTAAATGTTTTTTCTTTGAGATAACACAATTTCTAGTTGATTTGATAAAATACTTCCAGATAAAATCGAAATTATCTGTGTGCGCCGTTTACGAGCAGACAGCAATGAGTTTAGTGGTCTCATATTTATTAAAATGGGTGAAGTATTCGCACAGTAATCACAAGTTTAAATCAGCTTACCACTTTGAAATATCCTCTGATCGGACGTCTAACTGAGAGGATCCCTTAAACATCGAGAATACTTCATTAACAAATGCCGCATCCTGTCCTGTTTGAGAAGTTACGAGAACTTCATCTTGGGTATTGGTTACTCCTTACTCTGTTGAAAGTTTCATTCTGTTGTATGAGGACAACACTTGTAGTTGGTGTGGTGAAAGGATGCAGATTGTCCGTTGGATGTTGTGCTTTTGTATTAAAGACGGACCTCATTAGATATCAGCGCAAAATTGACACATTCATGGGAGTCGAACCCAATCTCCTAAAAAGGAGTATCCGAAATGTGTTCTTTGTGTGGCCAGGAAAAAGCGAGAGCTACAAGGCAACTCGCAAACCGACTGGCAGACAATACGAACGCACAACACAAAACACACAACCGACGACACAACATCCAACAACCCACAACCCACTAACTCTGTAGCTGAAACGACAAAAAATATGGTGAGTTGTTCCTAGAAAAGCAAGCATTCAAATTAGCATGAAGGCAATTGTGGCTGGGGATTTAACTGACGGCATGGATATGGGGTGGCTTCTTAGGGTTGGATACTGAAACTAAACTACGATCGTCTTTGTCTGAAAAACACAAAAAAAATTATTAGTAGCTCCCTAGAAAACGAAGAGCAAAACACAGTTAGACAAGCAGTGAGCCGTGTTTCCAGATACGGGGACAGAGATTCTTAGCTAACAGAGTGGCCACGGGGATCTACTTCTATTAAAAAAATAATTACACATACCTTGATCCTACCTAAAGAAAGAACTCACTTACCTGAAGAAAACGGTCGCAGATGGCTCTGTTTTATAGCCTGTAGGCTCTTGCATAATTGAGCAAAATTAAGACAACTTGATTGGTTATTTCTGTGCACAGGTCAATTTGTCATTGGTCAATTTTTGTACTCCATGATTGGTTCAATAAAAACCAATCAGATTGGTTAATCTATATTCAAATTTTGATCCCGTTTCTGTGATATTTGCAAGGTGATTGCACAACAAATGTTCGATTTCACACGTTTTGGAGCATATTCCAAGCCAATGTATCATAGTATGTGTGTATTTGTTCGATTATTTCTCTCATGAAGTTCACAAAAAATTACAGTTCAATCATTATTAAAAGGCTTTATTTCCCTACCAGCTTTAGAACCCCATCGAGCAGGAAAGTCGGAATTTAAAAGGCAAGTAAATCTTTCAAACTGTTGTAGCATTTGAATTATGTGGTACATTTAACTACTGAACCTTTCAGAATATTGTCGAATTGGGCATGGCATTGAATAATATTAAATATAACAAACTGACAAAATCGCAAATGTGGTAAATTTCAAGGCTAAATATTGCAAAATCCAGTGGAAATATGGCGTTTTACCGCCATGCATACATAGCTATTCACAGGTATGATATTCACGCGTTTTATATATTCAATATTACACATCAAAGCGGCCTAATCCTTAGGATATTGCCCAAAATGCAAACGAAAACCGGTTGCAGTGGTTTAGTTCAAATATTCAGTACTATTTTGATATATTTAGCGTCAAAATCGAACCTTTAGAAGATTTTTGCCGATTTTTTATATAAACATACCTGATGATATGAATTATCGCATCACCGGCAATAATATTTCACAATAATAAAAATATGGAAAACAAATTCGGGCAAAAAGCTGAAATTCTGACCTAGTTCCGATTCGAGCTTGTCTTAAGCACGTGCTTACCAACGATTATCGCTTAGCACTTATGAAATGCTATTTCTTCGATTCTTTTGCACATCCTAGCCCAAGAATTACTCAGAATTACAACAGATTGATAACATGTAAAATTGGGACGATTCGAAGACAACAGAGTACCAAAAAAGCAAAAAGATATGGAATTTCTAAAATATATCTTGCTATGGGTGAGTAATTTGAGATAACAAAGCAACCTATTATTTTGATTATTGTTTTTACTTATAATACAATGCAGGTTATAACTATATGCTGGTTGGAATATACTTTCAAACAATCGTTTCAACTGCTATCGTTTAGTGGTATTCCGGGGTCTTTAGCCCAAATATTTCTGAGATATTTAATGTTTGCTTCTGTGCAACATTATTGTCGGGAGTAATAGCCTATTTTGCTGTACAGTTCCATTTATCATTCATTTTACACTAGTGTTATATAAAATATAATTTTTTTATTCTCTCTTTCCTATTATGTAATTGCAGAACGAATATTCAATATGTTAGTGTACCAAATAAAAACTCATTATGACAATCGCTATCGGACGTCTATTGCATCGGAGATACGACTTGTGGTAAGCCAAATTCAATGTTATTTCTCGCGATTTTTCTATGAAGTCTTACATTGTGGTTTTTTAAAGATTCTTCAATGTTTCCTCAGTTTGCGAGCTGAGAACTAGCCCTTGTGCAAGACAAAATTGGAAAAGTTAAATTCACTTCGTATGTTATTTGTTCTGAAAGGAAAAGGTTGGTTAATGATGATAGTGCAACGCATGTCAGGTATTCTGCTTCCAAAATTCCTTTTTAGCTCGCCTGCACTTTAGTGCAAGAAAGCTATTGCTATAGTCTTGTCGTCCCCGTCCCCGTCCGCGTCCACACTACATGATAAGTAGAATGTTAAGATGCCACTTTTATATTCCCATTATTTTCAAATTATCTACTTAAGGAGTCTATTTGTAGCGAAAGAACCATTTACCAGGGGGAGTGAACATTATACAACAAAATATAATGATAAGGTCAATGTTAAAATGCTATATTTTTTGTATACTTTGGCTTTACATCAGAGGAATCATTATCAATATAAGTCATCAATATGCATTGTGACTATTTAGTGCCATTTGGTACACATTTATACAATAATAAAGAGAGTTTTGCTCAAAATTATCAAATGATAAGGTGAATGTTAAGCTAATTAGCATAATGATAAGGTCAATGTTAAGATGTTATATTTTTTAAATATTACGGCTTTACATCAGAAGATTCATCATAAATATAGCTCATCGATATGTCTTGTGACTATATGGTGACATTTAGTACACATTTACACAAAAATAATGGGAATTTTTTTCAAAATTTTCAAATGATAAGGTGAATGTTAAGCTAATTAGCATAATGATAAGGTCAATGTTAAGATGCTATATTTTTTAAATATTATGGCTTTACATAAGAGGAATCATCATATATATAAGTCATCGATATGCATTGTGACTATTCATTTATACAATAATAATGAGAGCTTTGCTCAAAATTATCAAATGATAAGGCAAATGTTAAGCTAATTAGCATCATGATAAGGTCAATGTTAGAGTTATCCAGAGTTATCACGCTCATTACGATTTTCAGGGCTATTGTGTAGCCCTGTTTTTTTTTAGTTCAAAGTTGTAGCTTAATTATATTTAACGAAAGTATTTGTACAACCCTAAGCCAAATGAGAAACTTTCAAATATTTTCACCTGTATGCTACCATTTGTTTGTATTGTACATGTACAATTATAAACTTTGAGATTGTGTTTATAAATGATTAGGTATATAAAACATAGTCCAACGTTAAAGTTGTAATTTGTAATAAAAAGATCGGTAATTTGTGCTTCATACAGATACCTTTCATACAGAGTTTAGCCTTATTCTAGACAAACAGTGCAGGCGAGCGTTAGGTGATTTCAGCACCTCTCTGGTTGCTTTACCGGTAGCTGATGTCAATTGGGGCCATGCTCTGTTCAGCCCCTGTTACCTCTACTTTTTGGTAAAAAAGTGATTAAATTCAAAAAAATTCAAATTCAATACATCCTCACTTTTGTTTTAGTTCTGCAGAAGATAAGACAACCGGGATTGTCTCACTGCCTTACAACGAGGCAATGAATGTTATTCTTGTGTGCTTACAACAGGTAAACTTTTCCATCATAATATATCATCTGGCATTAAGTTTCGATTGAAGTTCAACTTTCTTCATTTTCTAGAAATTGGAATGGGAGGTGTTGTTTGTTGTTCTGAGAAACTTTCCAGAGGCACTGCAAGATAAAAACTTGATACATTCTTGAAAGCACTACTTACGTTTAATATGTACAGTGTTATCTAAAATGGCAAGGGAAGTAAAGTTGTGCACTTTTCACACCAAAATCATGAACTAAAAATTTTACTTTGCATTCAGGTTTCAAATTATGATTTTTCTCCTGGATTATTTCGTGTTCCTCATGATATGCGCCGACCTCATTTGTTCGCTAGAATTTTTCCAGTACGGTTCTTATCATTCAGTTTTTTGCATCTATCATAATATCTTACCATAACTATGCCAAAACCATACCATACCATAACCATACCACAACATATCATATAATCATATCATATAATCATATCATACCATAACTAACCATAACCAAATCATACCATACGATAACCATATAATTCCAAAATTATATCACACCATACCATACCATGACCAAATCATACCATACGATAACCATATCATACCATAATTATATCACACCATACCATACCATAACGAATTTATACCATAATTATATCATACCATACTAATAATTTAATTGGATATTTTATTGTAACATGTGAAGGTATTAACAGAGCTGTGTACGTACAACATTTTTATTGGTCAAGATGAACAGGTAAGAACCTGCTTGACTTTATTTTCAGCGGTTGTCTGTTCTCGTTTAAACGTTGTTGTATATTTCGTCTAGTTTTGTCTGATGCGTACTTTGGAGATTGGTTTGGTTGCTCATTCCGCGACGTTATGCGTATCCTGTCTCACCATATGTATGTTAGAAATGCCTTGCCAGTTATGGCAAGGTAAGGCTACTTAAGATAGTCTGGAATTTGAGACTTTTTTATGTCCATTAGCACTTTGTAAAGAATGAAGTTGATTTAAGTAATTGCAGCGTTTTATAAGTATATTGCTTTGGAGATATTTGAAATCGTGCCTTGATAATGCACTCAGTGAATTTACAGAAATGTATTTCAACAAACTCCAGCCTAAATGTAACGTCTCTTGTTATGCGAGATACTCCTTCACAAATACAAAATTTTTTTAGCAATAATTTCTAAATTTTCGTTCCTTAGACTGCTCCCAACATATCTGGAAAAGTTTACTAAACTTTCGCCAACGCCTCAAGTTGTCATACCACTGTTAGAATTTCTTCCTGGTATGTTTCTTAAAGTTTCGTAAATTAAGAAATCTTTTGCGAAATATCAATGTACCCCCTAAAGAGAGGATTCTGATTGAGCAATTCTGCCGCTAACCATAGTTGATCGCCTTTTTGTACAATCAGCTGTGTTAAAAATCTCGTATTTCTGTTTACCAGATGATGGAGATTTGGATAAATAGGAAATCGCATACATAAAAGGTATATGTATAGCTTTCGGTTGCCAGTCATGATATCAGGATTGAAACCGCACATCAAAATGGGCCTCTTGTAAATATAATCAATAAAAATATACCTGGAACGTGTAGTAGGTGAAGCCACGAATAGAAATTGAGGAATACTAAAATGGTGACTAGGAATATTTTTGTATACCTCTTCTCAGCTGTACGCAGTTCAGCGGACAGCTAGTGATTTGCATCGGTTATCAAGCCAATCAGATTACGGCTAGTTCATTTATAATACCCAGCCTCCTCTTTTTGACGTGATTTGCTAGCCTGATTTCGTATTATAATTGGGTCAATTTTGTTTATTTTCCAGACTTGGTCTTGAAGCTAGAGGAAGAATTGCATACTGTAACATCTTCATCGTCCAAATAATTACACATCCCGGCAGGTGCAGTATACAATTTATTTGAAAA
This sequence comes from Dendronephthya gigantea, assembly GCF_004324835.1. Lineage (NCBI taxonomy): Eukaryota > Metazoa > Cnidaria > Anthozoa > Malacalcyonacea > Nephtheidae > Dendronephthya > Dendronephthya gigantea. Next base: position 36,519 of record NW_021163368.1, read on the forward strand.
CATTGTTGAAACAAGCATTATATGACTGCAGCCTCGTTAGAAATGCCTTAACTTTTGCAGTCTTTTGTCTTTTTGTCACCCAGTTACATTTTCGAACTTCTGGTCAAAGTACGAAATCACTCGAGAAAGTGATTTCATTGTCCGTTGCAAGTGAGTTTATGAAGTGGTTTCCGAGCTTGTTTCAACATTTCATTTGTTAAATTTGGATGTGCAAAGGATTTTAGGCGATTATTGAGTTGGAGCAAGCTCTGCATGATTCAATATGCCAGTATTGCAGCAAAATATTGTTAAAACTGGGAAATGAAATGCATACATTATTTAAGCAAATCTTCTTCAATGTAGATCAAATTGGTGGTGCAATACAAAGACAGTTCGCGGACGCCTTGAAAGTATGTTACAGTAGTCTTTGACATGATAGAAGACTTAGTGGTAGAAATTTGGGGAAAGGGCTCGTATGTTGATATTTTTTGACGTTTATTGCTGTAATAGCTTTCTTGTAACTCCCCTTATCTACATGTTTTCAAGCAGTCGTTAACCTGGTTTCCTTTGTGTCGTAATTGTTGTAAACAATCATTTTCGTAAACAATCATTTTCACGGATAAAATCTAGTCCAATCTTTCCACATTATAGCATCCCAGGTAGTTTTTCAGAACGGCGATGCATTAGGGTCGAGCGAAAAGAAAGATGTGCAACAAGCTGGCACATTTACGGTGCAATCATCTCAACCTGTGTGTATTAAAAGTAAATTCTGCATGGCAGGTAGTTAATGAAAAATGAGACAATTCATGTATTGCTGTAGCTAAATTAAGTTTCTTGTTTTTTAGGTTCATGTTCAACAGCCAGCGAATGACGGTTGGAAGAGGAAGCAACTGGATGTTTGGTCAACCAGCAAAGCAGCTGGTGGCGTCAAAGGTGATCAATTACGTCCACCATAGCATTAAGCTACAAGATGATCTTTTGTATAGTCATTTTTTAATAACGGTGATTGATTTAGGAAACCTATAACGGCTCTTCATTACTTTTTGACGCTCTTAAGAAGTTCTACTGTATAATTCTACAACAAATCTGAGGAATTACAAACCGATTTCATATTCTAATTCGGAAACTCGTATTTTAGGCTATTCTCTGCTAGTTGGGCTATTCCCTATAGTTATGCTGATCGGATTCATATCTTTACAATTACGTGTGGCTCCAGGAAATCTGATCAGAACTTTTCATGCTACAGCGATATACCAGTGGAACTTCAAAACCTACATGTCATCAAGAAACATCAGATGTTTGTTGGAATCCTCAAAAGTTCTAAACTCTTCGTACAAAAACAGGTAGAAATTTTTTTAATATATATTTTGAAAGGAGAATCTCTAACCCCTCATCGTTTCTGGATTACTACTACTTTTAAGCGGTGTACATGCAATAATACCACTACACTATCAGTGGCAATTCTAAGGGCGTCCCCTTTTCCACAGGAACAACGTGAACTACTTGACAAAAAAAGGGATTGCAATAGGTAAGTTAAAAAAATTAAATCGTAGGAAAATGTCTAGTTTCATGTTACCTTTTAATATAAAATTTGCCCAGGTTCGTCCAGATGAATTGTTCGTCTCTTGTATAAATACAGCTAATGTGATTTTTATACAGATCCCAGTGAGCACAACGACGTCGATTCAACGTTGAATCGACGTCACCCAGCGACGTCGAAACGACGTCGAAAAAGGTTCGAAAACGCAAATCGAATCGACGTCGATTATTCGACGTCGAAACAACGTCGGGTTATCGACGTCGAATCGACGTCTGGAATTTATGAAATTTCAACGTCAAAACCAATCGAAATGATTTGAAAACGCAAATCGAATCGACGTTAGATTATTGCCTTTAAAACAACGTCCGTGCAAAGGATTTTAGCTGGATTTTGAAATGCATATAAAAAACATAATTGCACTGACTCTATAGTTCAAACAAATTTTATTCAATTTACATCACCTTGTTTAAATCTACAATATACTTGATTTGAAATTACGAAATCAGATTCGAAAAATTGTCTCAGGGTTTCCTTCATCTCTTTCTTAAAATCTCGCCTCAAAATAGTGCGAGAAGAGTCTCAGTATTGTAAAATAAAAAGTTTTTGGACACTATAGACCATTATGGAATTGGACATTATGTTCAAGTATGTTATCTTTCCCTTCATTCTGAACAATCTTTCATCATCATTATACACGCAGCAACAGGAGGGGCATTTACTTGTGATGACAATTTGCGACTTGCGATTTGGCCAACCTTAAAAGTTGAGATGATATTGTTTACTACATATGTGGTCCCTATGTGTACGCTTACCCCATATATTTGTTATAGGTCTGTGCTAGGCCGTTCGCTAGTTTTTAGCAAGCTTAATGATGTAGCACGTTGACACTTCGTGCTTCAGTTGAGAAAGGCAACTGGCAAGGGAGCAGCATAATAAAAATCAGTTTATTCATCTAGCAAAGGGCCTATAATAGTACGCAATTTTCAAAAATCAAAGCAAATAGCTAAATCGAATCCCGTTCAACACATAAAGAACACACGACTAACATATACGGAACCATAAAATGGTCTAAATTATCAAAACTAAGTAGCGGATTGAATAGGATTATAAATGCAATTAGTTCTGGCGTCAAATATGGCGATCTTACTGTATATACAAAGTCACATTAGAATGAATAACCCACGATCACACAACGTTGAAACATAAATTAACAAAATAATGAGCAAGTATCGTTATTCGTTTAGCTGAACCATTTATAAAAGAGAATCAAAAAGTTTGGGCAATGTTTTAAACGTTTAAATTTCAAAATATAATCACGATGTCACGATCGCGTATTCATATCTCGCGATTCATGGCCTTTATCATGGCAATACACACTGTAAAACTGACTCTCACTAACCTTTACTGCTTTCTTGGATTTATGCGAAAGATATCCAACCATTAAACTTAGAAATCCTGTGAAAATATCCCGAATATACAGCTACAATGTTTCATATTCCGTTCGCGACAACATGTTTCAATTTTCAAATGGACGCGCTCAATTTGACCTTCCCGAAATGCACTGCGCGCACTCTACCAACGATGCATGACCGATGTTGCTCCGGGGAGGCCCGAGGTATTTAATAATGGTTTAAATAGTCTGTTACATAGAAATTAATTTTCAACACTTCTTAAAAATCGCAACATTCGTCCTAACTATCTATCAGGAATGATATTATTACCATTGCGAGTCTTTGCAAGTTGGTCCTGTAAAGTTTTATATAACGTCGAAACAACGTTGAATAAACGTCGCGAAAACGACGTCGAGAACAGGTTGATATATCGACGCTTTAACGACTTGACAAAAACACATCATTACACTGCATATATGATGTTCACAACACTTTCCGAATATTGTTGTCAATCCATATACAATTTAAATGCGGCAAACGCAGCAAACCTGTTTCCTGACGTCAAAACAACGTTGAAAACAACGTCAGTCGACATATGACGTCGTGAAATCGACGTCGAAACGAAGTCGATATTGGGTTGATCGACGTCGCGACCAAAATTCAACCATAAATCAACGTCGAAACGACGTCGTGTGCTCACTGGGATTAATCTTACTGGACCTTTTGATGGTGCTTCCTTAGGTCGAAATTCTAAATCGGTTAGGGTTTTGTGTGTGGTTAAAACTGATATAGGAACGATATTTCATATCCTAGTCCGTTACGTTAATTCACAATGATTATCTTTTGTTTTGTAAGAGTTTTGGTCTATGGAACCGACTTGAGACACAAAAAACTATTTTTGTTAAGCCACGACGAAAAAACGAATTTACAGAGGTTAGTTCTATTGCCATCCAGCAAAATCTTAAGACTACACTTTTTAACAAATGAATATATAGTTAAACAGTTCATCTGTACGTTTTTACGAGGACGAAAAACGGATCATTTTGATCAGGAGGTTATGTTCAACTAAATAACTCGCAATGAACAAGCTGATTGAGGTTTGTCAAAGGATTTATGGTCTGTTTTAGGCAATGGAAGGATTTTATGAAAACGTTCGCAACCCATGCAGAGAACAAGCGTGCTGTTTCTTGTCGTTTGCCAAAGAAAGGTATGGTGTCTACTGTATTTTTTCGACGTATTAATACCAAAGTCTTTAAACACATACATTTAAGACGGCTTGTCAAGTTTAAAACCTTGTATAGTAATAAGCTTGTTGGCGAATCTGCTGAAAACCTGTCAGATTTGGTGGAAATAGGTAATAATTTCATGTCCAGTGTCCGCGAATATAATCCTTGATTCAAATCTTTTAGTATAAGCAATTAGGTCAGGGTTAGGGTGAGGTTTAGAATTAAAAGTTAGGAATAATTTCGTGCATCCTGGACATGAAACAAGTTATGGACATGAAACTATGATCGAAACATACAAGTCAAACACATCCTGATAACAGACCGTCAAAAAAATTGATACGAGCCTCGGATGTTTTACAAGAAACTCCTGTGTTTCTCACGTTTAGGTCAGAAAACCGGGAAACGAAGATTTAACTGTTGAAATTGACATTTTCTATTGATTTTTGTTTGAGACCGAAAATGTGTGCCAGGATCAGGTGACCAGCTGTGCATTCACCCCCAGGTTCTTGAACAAGAAACACACACGGCCAAGGCAAGTGTAAATGACTTCATTGACCGTTGGTAAATAGGCTTGTAGCTCAAATTCTACATACCATGTACCCATTTTCTTACACGGTCGATACACTGAATAATTTACTATCTACTGTATAGGTGCACAGGTTGTATAACCTCCCTCGCGATATTTTGCCCTTAAAATAAGGTAGTAATCCCCACAGTTCATAAAGTTCTCTTGACTATTTTCAGAGGCATTTGTGCCATACAAAGGTGTTATCATGCAAAGACGTGTCATTAATATATTTGCTGCAACAAGGTACTACCACTAAGAGATGTTTATATTGGGCTATTCGGCCATTGCCATTGGCGTATACAGTATCGTCAGATATTGTTTGGTATTCACTATATTAAATATACACACTAAATTTAGGCTCAACTCAACATATATGCATGAGCGATATACTTATGCTGATCGGATTCATATCTTTACAATTACGTGTAACTGCAGGAAATTTAATCGGAACTTATTTCATCCTACAGCGATATACCAGTGGAACTTCAAAATCACATGTCATCAAGAAACATCAGATGTTTGTTTGAATCCTCAAAACAGTACCCGACTCCGCAGTTTTAAATTCTTCGTACGAAAACAAGTAGAAATTTTGTAATATATTTTGAAAGGAGAGTCTCTAACCCCTCTTCTTTTCTGGATTACTACTATTTTTAAGCGGTGTACATGCTATAATACCACTACACTATCATTGGCAATTCTAAGGGCGTCCCCTTTTCCACAGGAACAACGTGAACTACTTGACAAGCCTGGGTATTGCAATGGGTAAGTTACAGAAAAATAAAATCGGAGAAAAATGTCTGGTTTCATATTATCTTTTATTATAAAATTTTAATATCTTGAAGTTAATTCTTAAAGAAAATTGTACTACGAGGATGGTTGCTTTCGGATTTTGCGGGAAAATTTAGATAGTTCGATCCTGCGATTTCATGAGTCAAATTTCACCAGTGTAATATAGTACAAATCAACATAGAAATTCGTATCGTCAATATCGTCAATTGAAGAAACAATAGGGTGAAATGTCAGTATTTTCAAACAGCTTTTGGAAATCAACAGGCAAAAAAACACGTGCTTTATATGTAACAAGACGCCTACTAGGCGTTATATGATCGCGTCGTTCACAGCGGCGTAGCCAGCCCAGCTATGCAAATTTTGTGTCGTAAATGTTCTTAATAATAAAAATGAACAATATACCGAACTATAGTCGCATGTTGAAAGCAGGAGAAACACAAAACAGCCCATTTCGAAACTGCTTGAAATCCTTTAGTGCAGGCTTACTCTGCTCGGCGTGTGCAGTTAGTTGTATGTGTAATGAGTGTAAAGATAACACTTGCTAGCATTTTGATCGCTTTATTGATTCTACTTTACTGCTTCGAAGTTCGAAGGTGAAACGAAATATGCCCAAAGTGAATACAACACGTGATATAACTAGCAACTTACCTGTGCGCAGGTTCCCGATTAGGGTGATATGGCCCGCAGCTAGCGACGCTGGGGGTCGACCCGAGAGGAAAATAAAAAAAAAACCAAGCCGAAACTATAGATCGCTGTCGCTACGCGACGCGATCAATAATATAGTGCCTTTATCTATTTCACTTTCCAATCTGACACTGGGATAGTCCGGATGTTTTGCAAAATAAAAGCAGCCTTCTTTCTTCATGTACAGGTCCCTCTGTTCTCCAATGTACGTCACTTCCGGTGAAAAAGCCACGAAAAAAAGCCAACTTTGAGGCCAAAATGAACGAATGCGTCATCGAAGAAAGAATGCGTCAACAGCGCGCCATAATTAAGCGCTCGACCGCATCTGAAGCTTTACCTCCAAAGGTCGCAGAGAGTGTAACAAACGAAAACTGCTCACCGAGAAACATTCTGCGAAATGGTGCAACATTGCTAAAGAAGCAAGAGATCTTAGGTCTCGCCTACAGAAACAAACATATTACGCAGGTATATGAATTTACTATGCTATAATTGCAACTATTTCAGCATATATAAATACTGATCCAGATTGGTACTGATGGTTGAATAGCTGATATTGGTTGAGCAGGTAATGATACTGTTTAGCAGATAAGGTTTTTGAACAATCTGGTGGGAGGTTTCAGTGTGCAATTATGGGCAAAATCCAGGCAATTATATATGGCATATGTTCACCACTTGGCGTAGCCAAGATTTAACTTCACAGTTGTGAAGTTAAAATACTTTTTAAGGGTCATAAGTAGCTTTCTTGTTTTTCAAAGCTTTTTACGACAGTTGAAAAATTAGGTCACTATCCAGTGGATAACTTTATCCATGCACCTTTTGAACAACTGGCCCCAAGGCTGTAAACAGGATTTTTGCCAGGGGGGCACTGTGTGTGTTGAGGAACAGGTGCCCCCCATATAAGGCTTATGTCATCACTGATATAGTGCAAAATTACATGGTTTCTTCCAACAATATATATAATACAGGTGCTCTATAATAGTGCTATTAGTTTTTATAAAGCTTTTGTAGATTTCAATGAATGTAGGTGACAAATGAAGAAATCCTATATTAGATGTCAACCATATTATAGTCCAAAAGGGTTGCTGGGGCAAACAAACGTCATGATCTGCTGCCAGCATTGTTTTATTTTTTTATTTGCGCTGATGCAAACGCCGTTCAGCAGCCTTCAAGAGTTTTACTAAACAGATTATTGCAATGGACATTTCTATAGCATATCGTCGATGCCATTCTCTAAATTTTAAAATTCACAATGAAACATGTTGATAACCACATATTAACTCTAAGGGCCTAACTCTAAGGGCCTAACTTCACGGGCGCCTGTTCTCGGCGAAATGCGAAATATTTTGCCTGTTTCTTTTGAATTTCGACCGCTTGAATCAATTAATTATGCATCATTGCTCACAATTCAAAAGAAGCAGGAGAAATATTTCGCATTTTGCTTGAAAATTTAGCCCGTGGAATTAAGGCTTAAGACAAACAATTTATGCATACAATTTCAAAAATTACTTACCCTTTCATGATATGAAGAGAACACAAATACATTTACACTACATTTTTAACATAAATTATTTCCCATTGCTGGAAGCCATCTTGTTCCAGTCGCGTGTTCCAGTTCGAGTTGATAAACATAAAACAAATGATTCGCGCGGCTTTTGCTCTACGATGGAGATTACAAGAACATCATTTTCACACAATTGAAAATATGATTGTATATAAATCACAGAGGGTCTATACTGTATAGTACAGTATGTATTTTGTGATATCTATAACACAAAAATATACAGAAAAAAATACAGGTTGTTTTCTTTCATATACACATATTACTCTGGTAAGAAAGCTCCATTTTAATGAGATTTATCGAACTAGGATATGTGCGAATTTGTCATTTGTTTATAATATTCAACAACAATTTCAAAGATTTACTTGCCTTTTAAATTCTGATTTTCCTGTTGGACGGGATAGTGAAGCGAAGAACATTTGATGAGAATATTCGAAGTGTATACAGCAAACAACAGCTGAACATCACGTGTTTTATGTAGAACGAAGTTTGGCTGTGAATAGCCAGTTATAAATCTTCAATCTCTTTACACCTAGGTTGAAAGAAAGCTCCATTTTAATATGATTTATCGGATTAGGATATCATGGCCGTAAAACGCCATATTGCCACTGGGTTTAAATTTACTATATTTGCGAATTTGTCAGTTTAATATTCTACAACAGTTCCAAAGATTTACTTGCTTTTAATTCGGATTTTCGTTTGACGCGATAGTAAAGCGAAGAAATACGATCATACTGTCATACATTTAATGAGAATATTCGAAGTGTATAGAGCAAACAACAGCTGAAATCATGTGTTTTATGTAGAACGAAGTTTGGCTTGAATAGCCATTTATAAATCTTCAATCCCGTTTACACCTAGGTTGAAAGAAAGCTCCATTTTAATAGATTTATCGAACTAGGATATCATGGCAGTAAAACGCCATATTGCCACTGGATTTAGATTTACTATATTTGCGAATTTGTCAGTTTATATTATTCTACAACAATTTCAAAGATTTACTTGCCTTTTAAATTCTGATTTTCCTGTTGGACGGGATAGTGAAGCGAAGAAATACGATCAAGTGTATAAGCAAACAACAGCTGAACATCACGTGTTTTATGTAGAACGAAGTTTGGCTGTGAATAGCCATTTATAAATCTTCAATCCCCTTTACATCTACGTTGAAAGAAAGCTCCATTTTAATAAGATTTATGGAACTAGGATATCATGGCCGTAAACGCCATATTGCCACTGGATTTAAATTTACTATATTTGCAAATTTGTCAGTTTATCATATTCTACAACAGTTCCAAAGATTTACTTGCCTTTTCAATTCCGATTTTCCTTTTGGACGGGATAGTTGACCTATTCAAGAGAGATGTAAGAGTATTATTTAATTTTGACTTATCCGCCGTTTAAGCTATAAATGGCCTTGATACAACCGGGCCGGGACTATAAGTAAATGTGTGGAGCTGTATATTATTATAAATCCAGACTGTCTTAGAGCGTTTTGAGATCGTTTAGATTGTTGTACGAGAGTTGTTTCATGAAATTGTTGTAAATTGAAAATAGAAGTAAAACCAGCGTGTGCAGGTTAATTTACTGAAGGAAGCTTGCCAAGAATTTAGTGAAAATATTTGACAAACTTTAAGCAGTTTTCATTATTGGCTGAATACCAACTGTATATTTACGGTCTACACAAAGGTCTCGGAGATGTCAATTTCAAAACAAAAAGTCAATTTCGTTTAAACTATGTACTTACAGCACGGTTTTTACCCTGGGTGACACATTGGACGAGACGAGGCAGCTCGTCGTGAAGAGAAGCGTGGCGTCATAGAATTTCACGTCGTTGGGAACTGGCTGCGAGGACAGCTCTCTCAAAAGAATATTATGTGGTTGATTGGCTTGACAAAAAGTATTTTCATATCAACTAACGCAATGCCGAAAGAATATATCACGAGATTGGTTTTGATCAGTAAGTGAACCAGTAAATTTTAGCTGCAAACTATTGGCACGGTCAAAATGGATGCGCTGTGCTTTAAATTGCTGTGCATCAAATTGGACGCAGGCACCAATTTTAGCTGTCCCGTGCTAATAAATTGACTACATCATTCTATAAAGAGCTTCTTGCTACTTTAGATGTTTTGGTTGTTGAATGTATGCAAATATCATCGTAGATAAATTGTACTGATAATTTGCTCACTTTAACTTAATCTAATGATCTGCCATCTGAGCCACTTTGTTTAGCAACAAAAGAACGAGACACATTTTTACGGCACCCATGTATAAAAACTATCGCACAAGGTAAATTTCATTCAGTCTCGAACAACGGGTTTTCACTTGTGTTAAACATTACAGACATTAAAATAATCTCCGGTTTTCTTAAACACCGTTTAAAAAATTGAAATCTGGATTACCATCACGCATTCATAAATGGAAAAAATTGTGATTAGCTAGTATTTTTGTCAAATTGGCTTCTAATATCCGCTTGCATTAAAATATGTTTGCTAATTTGCATGCTAGCCCGGACAAATAATTATGATCTTATTAACTCTCCTTTTTTCGGCGTTCTGTGAATATAAATTGTTTTTAAATGCAAGCGTAAATTGAATATACTAACCAAAGCCAAAGCGTAAATTGAATATGTTAACACATTGAGTTTTATTAACACACACTCGATCTTTTTATTTTAAAATTTCGTCCAGTTTCGGTCACCATTCATATTGGTAGGCATGATATCTCTTGAAGAATGATTCGATTGGATTTTATAACTTATTGTATTAATTATATATAATAAATGTAATATTACACTAACTCCGGTAAACTCGAACCCCCGGTAACTCGAACAATTTTCCTTTCCCTTAGGGAGTTCGAGTTAGCGAGGAACTATTGTATTTTAAAAGCGCACTCGAACTTGTTGAGTGGGAGTCATAACATTTCCATGGCGGTATTTCCACTCGAATAAGAGCTTAATTTTCAGTGTTTTTCGTTAAATCTTTGTATCGATTAAGAAATAACTTTCTCTTTATCGGTGATGACAAAATTTGTATGTCACACTCAATGAGTGTGAGTGTAACACAGCCTACAGGCGAGAGTGTGGATACGGAAGAATTACTGATAATCGTTTGATATTTATCTGTTTTGAGAGCGTAATGTCCGAAATTTTTGTATTCGGTGTTTATAGACAGAAATTTGAGTTTCTGCAGAGATCGTTTATGAAAGTATGGGTTAATGTTTGTCGCAGATAAACTACCCGAGGTAGAAATATTAGCAACATCTAGTCAAGAATTGTGTGACAGGCAGGAGATGATTTTCTGCAGTTGTCAGCATTAAAATTGGATCTTGCCAGTCACGGAAAACCTTTGCACTCTAAAAAAAGATGTGTTTTCAAACACACCAAGGTGTGTTTTCAAACACATAAAGGTGTGTTGTGAAACACACTTTTTTGAAAAAAGAGTCATAGGTGGGTTGATAAACACACCTTACTGGGTCACAGAACACATCTTGGTGTGTACAGAAACACACCCGCCCGTGTCAACTGACACACCTTATGTTAACACACCTTTTTCTGGAAGAAAAGGTGTGTTCAGCAAACACACCTTTAGAACACACCATGCAGAGAGCACACCTTGCTTTGACACACCTTGACAGTGACACACCATAGAAGTGAGCACACCATTTTCTAGAGAAAAAGGTGTGTTCAACAAACACACCTTTTTCAGAACACACCATGCAGAGAGCACACCTTGCATTGACACAACTTGACAATGACACACCATACAAGTTAACACACCATTTTCTGGAGAAAAAGTGTGTTCAACAAACGTTCGTGAAAAACACAACTTTTTCCAGAACACATGTAGAATGCTCACTTTCATTGTCACACCTTGACAAAGACATACCTATCTGGCTATATATAGCACACACCATTAGGAAACACACCTTCTTGAGTGAAACAGCTTTACCTTTTTGGTTACCATACAGTGGCAATATTTATTCACAATTAATCACAAAGTCTTCTACATTTGAACTATCTTTTTCAACTATATAAAATTTTCCATTAGATTTAATAATATGCAAAACCCCATGCCAGGGTAAGTTTTGAATTACTACGTACAACAAGCCTTTCATTAGTTTTATGAACTTGGTAGCACATAAAATGTCTGTGGAAAGCAGATGTCTCCAAAACTCGAACAACAAAAAATTTTCTATCTTCCCAAACAACGATTTCTTCCACTTCACCATAAACCGGATAATCTCTCTCACCAATCTCATCCATTTCCTGCAGTCGCAGAGCACATCCTGGCTTGTAAATTATGCCATGAATCTCCACATGCCTAACATGCCTAAAAAATTAGATTACAATGCAATAGTTCATTTGATAAACATAAGATAGTATGATTCATCTCATCCCAAATTCAGTTTTTGCCTGATAAATCACAGTGATATTAAGAGATAGTTCAGTTGATAAATAGTAGCTAGATTGAATATTGTAGTAGTTAGTCCTTTATTATGTCATATAAATGATATAATTTTTTATTCATAATTACATTAAAAAACAACTTGGCAATATTAAACTGATAAATATTACCTGCTTCCTTTACATGGCTGTGCCAGTTGATCAACACTAGCAGCTTGAGCTATCATGCCAAAATATGGATGGCTGTGCAAATCAACATTGTGATCGCCTTAAACAGACATTAGGAAACACATGAAAAAATAGATTTAAATTGGAATAATAGCTGTATATGCATATTTATACATATGTAAAATTACAAATTTTTATAACTATATATGCATTATTTACCTAATCCAACAACATCACCACTATACAGGTAATTAGTCAAGGGCTGCTTGGGAGAACTCAGAAGGTTCCAGCACATGTTCCTAAATAAAAAACAATTACACCATGATTAGTATGATAAATACACAATTCTGTAAAAAATGTATAATTGAAATACACAAATCTACACATTTATTCAAAATTAAGCCTAGAGTGATAAAACACAGCTACTTTAGAGGGGTGGAATACAAGTCAATCTAATTGTGCACAATGATTTTAAAAAATATATACCTTTGATGGGAAAATGCAAGTGATTTGGGGACATTTTTAAAGTTCTTGGTAATTGAACTTTTCAGGAAACTGTGTTTAGCCTCAAATCTCATGGTCCAGATATTTCTAGGTGGCCCAAACCTACAACGCAAACATTTAATTATAATCATCAATAATTTAATAGGATGATGTTCTCTACACTCAAAAATAATTTGGAAGTAACTTTTACATCAATAATTTTTTTACCTAACAATTTCATCAGGTATATGTATAAGATAATGCATTTTTGGAATTATGGATGCATTAGGGTAGAGATTTTTGAACATTTTGTGATGATCATTAATCATAACTTTCAAATAGGCAGCATCAGCCTTTGTTATTCCTGGAGAAGTACAAATTTGAACAATATTCCAAAGTTTCAGCAAACAATGCCAGTTTTCCAGTTGCTCATCCACTTTATCACCAATCATGATTGGCAAGAACCTGAATAAACACCACATTTGAGATGCTGCAACAAAAAGACTCAGGTTAAAATAGCATTACATAGTCTACATTTGGTAGTTCAAGACAATTAGGCTGCATAAAGCAAGACATATAAATTAGTTAATACTTTCCCAATGACTGCAGTGAAAGAAAGGGTTTTAAAAGTATATGTACCTGATTGTTTAAGCTTAGCTTCAGTGACACCATTGATTGTTTCCCTGTAATTGCAGTTGGCTTATTCTTTTTGTTCATGTATCCATAATCAAAGTTTTCCATCCTCCGATTTAACTCTTTGAGTGTGATACATCTGCTTTCATCAATCAGATACTTCAGCATCAACTTTGTTTCATAGGGTACCAAGCCATCCAAAATATATGCATTATATCTTCAGGCATGCAAATGCAAACATCAAAATGTTGCACCTTATCCAACACACTTAATCTGTTTACCCCATAGGTTGTGGAAAGTTGTTCACGGATGTTTAATGCATTATCTTCATCTTCAATACATGCACATATTTGTCTGTGATTATCCAAATCTCTTTCTGAAAAGTCTTCAGATAAAAACTAAAACAGAAAGGCAATCCAAATGCACATTGTGTAAATTGTAAAAATGCCCTTATTGCTCAGCAAAATATCTCCCAAATTACAGTCAGGGAAAAAAGCTATTTCTTCAAATTATAGCATATTTACCTTATTGTTGGTCTCCAGTCTTGTTCCCATACAATGCCTACAAATTCGCAATGCTCCTCCAACACCTTCCTTGAAACCACTGACATAGTTGCTACCAAGTGTATCTCCAGTCCACAATAACAGATCACCTCAAACACACGGGCAACACCATTTATGGTAAAACAGTGACCATTAGCCTAAAATATAGGAAGCTATAATGTTGGACAAATTTGCATACTAGAGGAATTTTGTCTTTTTTTTTTCTTATATACATACAATACTGTAATGCATAAAGTAAAAATACCTTCGCCAAACAATTGACATCCTCAATGAATGGCATCAAAAGATTATCGATCCCAAATGACTTGATGTCTTTTGTTTTAGCAATAGCTATAAGTTGTATACTGCGGATGCTTGATCTAAACATTGGCCTTATATTGCCCAGCACAAAGTAAAAGACACCTAAAAACAAATTTTATATGTGATTGGGCAGCTAACATGCTTATGAAATAAGCTGTTCATAGATTCATAGACATAATATAAAGACACACACCAATTTTATGAATCTTTGCTTTTGAACCTAAAGGATTGGCTATTTCTAGATCATCATAATAGCCCAACAGCTGCAGGGCATCACTGTGGAGGGAGAATACTGGATGACTCTTGAAAAAATCCCCATCCATTACATCTCGAAGAACACCATCACATGAAAAATGTGGATTTTCAACTTCCTTTAAAACATCTGGGTTTTGAAGAAGTGCCTAAAATATATGATCAAAAAAATGTTTGAAAAAAATATTTGCAACAAATGGATGCATCCAGTGATTTGAATCTTGAAAAGCCAAAGTAATGGCATTTAGCACCAGAATAGTGACATCAATTTTTGCTAGTCTTTCATATAAAATATATTTTACCTCCAAAGTCTTTAATAATGGAACTTGATAACCAAAAACTGTGACACGTTTAAGTATTTTTCTCCCTTGTCGAAAATCACTTCTCCACTGTTTTCCCATCTCAACTTCTATTGGTTCCTGCAAATCAGTTAAAAAAATATAAAGCAAGCTGACAAAGCTGGCAGCTGGTTCAGGTTTGGTAGGTTGGTAACTTACCACCAAATTGAAATGACGCTTAAAATATGATCTTTGTTGGTATTCTGAATCAACTCCGTCGAAGACACTCTCTGCTGAAAATAACTTTTCCACATCTTGGTCAAATTGCAATTCTTGACCAGGATTACTGTTTATCTTTTCGACAAGCGATTTTTTGACTATGTCCAAATACTCAGTTAGTAGATTTTTCGCTGAATCTTTGACCAAGTCCACGGCACTCTGGGTGAGCATACCTCTTGTTTTGGAACATAAAAGGAATTTGGCAGCATGGCGTTGCATTAGACTTCGTGCTTCTCCCTCGTCAAACATCTCCTGAAAATGGTTCTCATTTTCCCCATCATTTAAGTCTTCTTCCACTGTTAAAGCCTCATGCTGTCTGTAATAATGTTTTTGGAGACTGTTTATCTTTGTAAACGACCGTGGACAGCTGTTACAAAATATCTTGAAATTCGGCTCGTTTGAGTGTATTTAACCAAGTGATAAAAAAAAGCTTACTTTGTCCGCTGCAACATACAAAATTACAGTAATCGCAGCGAAATTCAGTTGACGGCCATTTGTATATACTAAAAACACATTATTTCGCCTTGTGCCTTACTGCTTTTAATACTTAGTTTATTTCCCAGTATGTTTTCAATCGATATTCGAAAAATTGGAGCATTTGCAAAAGGCCTGGGAGCCATTCTATTCTCTCACGGTAATGTTACCACTGGGAATACCATATATGTATTTAAAGTAACACGTGACCGTAAGTCTGCCAATAGGAATTCCCTATGGTGTGATGCGGGAAATTTAGACCTGCTTGTAAAAATTTGACTGATATCTTGCCCGTTCGACGTTCCAAGAAGATTACTCACAACATTTACTCCGTTTTTTAAATATAATTTCATCACAAGTATGGCTGTGTGTTTAGTAGCAATGTTCACTGAAGACCTTATTGCTCACTTGTTATCAAAAGGCATCTCAAGAGAAATTTGCGATCAACTGAAAGGTATGCCTCATGTGGTTGAACCATTGCCAAAATGCTAAAGCGTTTAAGTTTTTATGTGTGCGTTAAGCTTTCTTTTTATTATACAGTTTAATGAATACGATCTACTAACAGTTTATGATTATAATGTTTCAGAAAATGCTATTGATGGGGGTACATTGAACTTTTTGATGCAAGACATCGACGAATTCAAAGCGGTCTTACCTAAATCTGGCTATCGAATTCAACTAAAACAAAAATTGGCCTTTACTTTATCTGCGACAACAGAAAACGTAAGTTTACTTTGTTTAAACAGGATATAAATATAAACTTTGATTTAACAAGAATATTAATTTGTCGTTAATTCCTTTAGTTTGCCTAACAGGCTTTTATATAACAGTACTAATTGAAAATTATAAGCCGAGAGAAGGCACTGTCACATTGGGCAATTGAAATAATCAATTGTATTCCCATCACTAATAATGACTACTTCTCAATATTTTACATGAAAGTATTTACTATTTGTCAATAATAGGAAAAAATGCCTCAGCAAATTGTGATGCCACATGATGATGAACCACACACATCAGAGCTAGAACCACCAATGCCAACTGAACCACCTTTGCCAGTGGAACCACCTTTGCCAGTGGAACCACCTTTGCCAACCATGGCATGTGAAAGCAGTGTTGAAAGTGTGAAAGCAGGTGTTCAAATGAAGAAACCACTCAAGAGTCCCAAACCTATTACTAATAGTTCAGATGCCACAGCCCTACCAAACACTCTCCCATTTCCTGAGAGTTTCTCTGTGCGAGTGCAGATGGCAATAAAAAATGGCTCTGTTGCCCCTGAGCGAACACAGCTGATTGCAGATGTAGGGACCTTTTATTATGGTTTGTCCAGCCACCCAAAGCAAGGTGACTACAAGAGGATTGCCATTTTAGTGTGCGAGAAATTCCCTGAGTTGAGAGATTCAATCAAGCAAGCTATTGGGTAAGTGTCACAAGAGGGAATATTCTGTATATGTACTTAAAATATACTTGTCATGGCAATGATCCTAATCCCAAATATCATATTTTGTCTACATATATAGGTATCAATCCAGAAACAATTGTCGCAATTCTTCAGAAACCTTCGGCGGCGGACAGTTAACAAAGCGATGCATGGACAACCCCATGGCCATGCAAATGAAAGTGCATCAAAGAAAATAAAACTGACTGCAGAGGATGATGAGCAAGCTCAAAAAAGAAATATGGAGCTTTTGAAAAAAGCAAAACCTGGTGCAATGGCTCCTAAACATTTGCAAAACTCTTTGTCGACACATTTAATGAGCGGAGGAAATTATCGAAAATCAAGCTACATCTTCTACAGAGGTCTTGGAGGAATGTCCATATCTTGGTCATCCAAATGTTGTAAGTATCTTCACATGATGTCTTGTGCAGTCATATACACATGTAGTTTTTAGGGTATAATATTAAAACAATGGGTAACCCTATTGAAGCAATGGCAACTTGTTTCAAACACCTGCAAAATGTCTTTGATTATCTTAATTAGGTAAGAAAAGAAGTTAGCAGAATCATTGGGCAGAAAAATTGGGAAAAAGAGGCTGAAAAGAAGTTGGAGACTGCATTGAAAGCTGTCATACAAATTAAGGATAAGGAATGTGAAATGAGAAGTGAACAGGTTGTGGAGGCTGTGGAGCAAATTGAGAGAAAGACAAAAAGGAACAAAGGAACAACAACAAGTGTTCTAAAATTCAAAGATGTATGTATTTGTCAATTGCACCTTGCACACTCTGTAGATAGCTGTGGCAAATCAATGATCTTAATCTTTAGGTTTACCTCAATGCTGGAATTGTAATTAACTGTTTTAATTTTTTTTACAGCCTGCATCCACCATGAGACCAGAAACCTTGTTCAAAGACAAGAATGTCGAGTTTCGCTTGGTTGTGATTGGGTCTCCTGAGGAGGTCAACCAAGTTTTTGTGGCAGGTGAAGACCAGTCATTTATTGAGAGTGAAGGTATACTCCAAGGTTTGATCGACCTGCTTTGTTGTTACTATGCATATCACGTCTCCTACCCTGAAAGTATGGAAGGATGCTTGCTTTTCCTACAAGACATTCTTTTGCCAACAAATGATGGCAACTACAGAGGAACAAAATTTTCCTCATTTATGGCAAAGGTGCACCAAGGAATTAAGGACAATTCTGATTAGAACAATTTATACATGCCTGGACATTCATGCTTATATTATATGCATGCCATATATTTAAGGCAAATTATTATTAAGGCAAATTTTCCATATGACTTTTAAATATTTGTTGTGAATATATGTAAGTGTTTTCTTGTATGATAATGTTTTCTATTTTTAATACATATTTCACTGTTTATGGACAAACTGTTCTGACTATTCATTCTATTTAGATAATTGCCCTAGGCAATTTGATCTTGTGTGTTGGGTAGCACACCTTAGTGTGTTCCAAAACACACCTTGCACCACCTAGCAGTATGTGTCTTGGAACACACCAAAGTTGTGTAGGAAAACACACCAAAGTTGTGTAGGAAAACACACAGTGTGTTTCAAAACACACCTTAGTGTGTACTAAAGCACACCTTTTGCAAAACACACCTTATGTGTGTCAAATTCTGGACAAGCAAGAAACACACCTTAAGGTGTGTTTTGGGACACACCTGCGTGTGTAAGAAAACACACCTTAACCTGTGTTATATTCTGGACAAAAAAGGTGTGTTATTTGAACACACCTTTTTTTGAGTGTGAATACGTACAATCCAGAAAGTCAGTTTATACAAGACCTTCGAGAGAAAGGTGAGTGTACTGTCTGACGCTTTTGAAATACTATCTTTATTTGTGTTTAGAATCTTAACAATCACGACTGCCGTAGAACATTCTAAATCTACTGAATTAATTGAAACGTATAGATTGTGATGTAACCCAACCACTGTCAGTTGTTAACCATATATAGAATGCATATCTCTTGCTGTTCTGATCCACCTAAAATAGCGTGATATAACTATGACGCCTGTCTATGGAGTTATATTTCATTCAAACCCGTTCACAATTTGTAAGTTACGACCTTTTCCAAAACAGTAAATTGATTGCGGCTGGAAAACCTTTCATCAACATTTCTCATCAACACATAACAAACCCTAAATTCACTTCATAAAATTCTGAATGATTTTGTCAGGATTTAAATTTTAAACGTTTTCCTTTTTTTTCAGAAGTCCCTGGTATGAAGGGAGTAGTATCGTCATCTAAAGGATTACACACCAAACTACGTCAAGCTGCTCAACGGAAAAATGGAGTAACAAAAGAACGCAAACAGTTGATTAAAATGGGAAATAAGCTGAGAGCTGAATTGTTGAAATATAAAGGTATTTGAAGGGATATTTTGGAATATCTATTAAGATGGCATTAATATATATACGTTAGTCGAAATAAATTACTGTAAGAATGAATTGAATACATTTTTCCTATAATCATGATGCGTAGCTTCTGTTGTTCGCAAAAGACTAACTGCATGTGCAAAGAGATCCCGCGATGATTACGTCACTACCGCATGTAGGGTAGTGACACGTGACCGGGCTCCAGAACACCGCGGAATAAGGTCTGGGCAAACGCCGGTCGGTTATAAGCATATGGCGAAAAACTTCAATTGGAACTGTTGAAAGAAAACATGCAAGTTAATTGATAAGATATAAGTTAAACTTGTACTTGAAAATGTACCGAAAACGGGTGGACTAAACATTCGTTTAATGCGTCCTTTGATTGAAATATGAAATAAAATTGTTTTGCAGAGCGTCTTTAAACCATTTTTGATAAATTGTTAAGAACAAAAGTTTAAACCTATATAATAGAAGTTGAGAAAAACTACAATTATTGAGAACACGAAAATTTCTTGTTTCTCCGCAGCGTGGCGGCTTTGGTATAATGAGAGATGCTGAAATAAGTAATCTCGTGGTAAAATCGATTAGTGTACCGCTGCCACCGTTTTGATTTTAGAATGTTATTCTATCGTTATATATTAGGAGGGAAAAAATCGCCTTCAATTGAGGCACGTCAATCGTCCAAAGATCCGCAGAATGTGGCGCAAACATCCCGATCCCAACTACGGGGTTTGGAACAGTTGCAATATGAACTAACAAGCAAAGAACTGCATGCAGTATGCACAGAGAACACTAGCGAGGAATAATGATCAGCATTCGCTATCTCCTCGCAAAAAAAATTCCGCGTCGGCCCAAAACTTCAAAAACACTCTTCAAACACGGAACTCGCAGAAAAAGCAGGCCTACCGGAATCGTCTACTGTTCGTGACGAAATCGTCTCGCGATGGCAACCTTCGTTCTCATCAGACGACCGCGCGTCGTTACAAGATGTCTGGAAACTACTAGACGAGGACAGTTCTGGATTAACCCATCGCGGGGACGAAGTCAGCAAGTCTCAGCTTCGGGAAAGTTTCTCAACTACGGACAGTTTCACGGTCAAAGGTCAGCCTAGTCACGTGCATCTCAAGCCAGAGTGTTCCAAGGCTGCGCTGTCTGTCAAGGCAGCTGGGAAATGGACACTCTCCCAGGTAAAAGCGAAGATAAGAAATTATAATATATAAGACGACGATGTTCGCGAGGGATTGTAGATATTTTTATTTACCTATAATATTTGTTTTTAACAAGACCGGTCATTCATGGCAGTAGGAGGCTGTGTTGGGAATTTGTGTGTTTAACCCTCACTTCCAATCTGTCCTTAATTATCCAATTTTCTTACTTACTATTGATCCCCATGCAGTATAATTTATACCCATGACGTTTGCATGCATTATAATAATCATTCTATTTCCGCATAAAATCCAACACCCCCCCCCTATTATAATTTAAAAAGTATTAGAATATAAAAGTTGTGCCTCGTTCAGTGTTCACCGTCCCAATAAATGTTAACTTGATTGAATTAATTTTAACGCAACTGTTCGAAATATATGTTAAAATCTAAAGCACTAAATTCTATACTGTCTTTCTTGTGCGACCAGATCTAATGATCTTGATCCCCTTACAAAAACTAACTATAGTTTCGACAAAATAACTATAGTTTTTTGCCTTAAAACTTTAGTTCTTCTGAACAACTATAGTTTCAGACAAAACACTATAGTTATTCGTGACACTATAGTTTCCAAATACAGAAACTACAGTTTTTCGAAACTATAGTTTTGTTCCAAACTATACTTTAACTATAGTTGTTTTAAAAACTATAGTTTTCAACAAATAGTAGCCGCTGGAAACTATAGTTATAATTGAAACTAAATTTGAACTATAGTTTTTTTAAAGACCTATAGTTTACAACAAATGGTTACTAATAAAACTATAGTTATTCTAGAGAAACTATAGCTGCACTTTTTTATTTGCATAATCTGTAGTCAAGAAAAAGTGATTTGCGATACATATATATATATATAATAATATATATATATATATATATAAATATATATATATATATATATATATATATATATATATATATATATATATAGATTTCGATTACCAATATTTAGCATACATTAACATTTACATACCTTTGTACTCAACACATAAGCGTGTTTAACCTTTGACCATCTTCAAGACTCTCAGAATCTTTTATCTTTTAACAGTTTCAGTAATTAGTTCAAGGAAAACGGCAGATCGGAGGAAAATCACAAAAGAAATATGTTGGGATTAGTTGGGATATTTTGGGATATTTTGGGAAACTATTGCGTCGAGACGAGACGTGAATATCCGATTATTCCCTAATATGGGCATGCTCGCATTTTAATTTGCCCACATGTGACCTGAGTATGACATGCCAACTCTCTTGGCGGCCATTTCGAATTTACCGACAACAGTGTTTTAAAGACCTCGGCAATTAAACGACTTAATGGCTTACGCTTTGGTTAATTTCTTCGAAGAGAATGCTTGGGATGTCAAAAATTTTGGTTCTTTGGAAAGATACAAAATCCAAGAAAGCAACCAAAAGAAAATTCCCTGCCGAGATTGTAAAGATATCAGGTTTGAAATTAAGTTTATATATTCCTTGAGTCATTATTGTTCGCCTTTGGCGTTTTATGTCTTGAAATAAATATAATTTATTTAGAGTAAGATGGGTTTTATAGTTAATATATTCAAGTCCTAATCATATAAATGATCCCAAATGATTCAGATCAGGCTGTTTTGAAATATAATCATGTTTGAAGTATAATTCATATCATGGTGATTGAAGTCCTAATCATCTAAATGATCCCAAATAATTCAGAGCAGAGTGTGTGAAGTCTCAAGTAATTTAATATTTGTCTATATAACAGCATATATTACTTCCCACTTTTAGATACGACATATTCAGAAATCAGCACCAAGTCCATCCCTGCCATAATCTTTGTTCATATTTGTTATATTTTAAATAAACAATAGATGACAAAGACTGGTTACTCAAATACATGAGAGAAGATGATTCTCCGGTTAAAACAGGCAAAGGTTTCCGTGTTATAAATGATAGCGACAGTGACACAGAAAGACAGGTAAAAGTCTTAAAGTTACAGAGATAATTTTTCCATTCCAAATTTTCTCTAACAAGGTTTTTTGAGCACATATACAAAAATAATAGTAATGAGCAAGTTATGTGCATAGTTTATATTCCCCACATTATTTTCTGATCCTGTTTTTCTTCAGCAAGAACCAGCTGCAACGAAGAGGCAGAAAGCAGCATCTAAAAATGCTGAGCAATCAAAGCGATCAACCAATCTGGCTAACATGATACAGGAAACATACAGGAAGGTTTGTATAGTTACAGGTCAAAAGGAAGCCTCTGTCAGAAAGAGTAAAATCACCTTGTATATAAGACGATGTGAAAGCTAAATGTTAACATTATTTAAGCTTTTAGCATTGAAAAGCAGTAATATAAAAGCTTCCTTATACTACCTGAGATGGTAGATAGACACATGAGTTTAGTAAGAACACATTACATTCTTGCAGTTGTTGATAAGTAGGAAAGATGCCAATGGACGACTTGCGCTTTAGACTAATTTTTGATAGAAGTGACTAGAAGAAAATAAATCACCACCGCTGGAAAGATCTTACTTAAATTAGTGCAGATGCAAAGTTTGGCTGCAAAATTTGTAAAATACGGAAAGTATAGCCATGCGAAGTTGGCATATTTTGTATACTTTGTATTACGTGCGGAAATGTGTAACTAAATTAGTTACAAACTTCCAGCCATAATACAAAAGTATACAAAAATCGTCAACTTCGCATGGCTGTATTTTCCGTATTTTACAACAACTTCCAGCCAAACTTGGCAGTTTTACTAATTTTAGTAAGCTCTTTCAGAAAATGTCCTTTATCGTCAATGTAAGAAATTAGTCTAAAGCGCAAGTCGTCCATTGGTGCACAGGCAGCACACATATGTATTCATTGCTTATAATTTAATATTTAGGAAAGTCTTAAATTATTTGATGACAACAGTGTATGTGATGAAGATTGCAAACATTTAAGAGAAAATAGAACGCTTCTGGCAACAATCAAACACCTAAAAAGTGAAAATGAAAGACTTCGGGAACAAATCGAAAGTAGTGATGGTAAGCTTGTTCAAAAAGATTTGTCCAACTTTTAATCAAAATGTGCCACAAGACGGGTGATCGGCGGACAATCCATGATCCTGGTGCATTAAGCTAGGACAAGCCATTTATTTTGCCTTTTCCTCACCATTCATTAGCCACTCACAAAAAGGCAATGATTTACTGTTATTCTGATTTCATGTTTCCTAGTCTTTGGCTAATGCATTTTAATTTTCTTATAGATTTAAAAGTTCTTTGAGAAAACTGAAGAAGTATGTTGCATCCTTGGAAGGCTTTTCAAACCAAGCACCAAAATTTGGTTCACAACAGAGCGTACGAGCATACGAGCCTTCCGCAAGATTGTCTCCTTTGACAACCATGGATCATGGAAGATCGTCTCCTATCTCATCTGTGTCAAGCTCATCAACCAGATCTTCTCCCACATCGATGAGTGGTTTTTCAGAATTTGCTACAGAGGAACCAACCGTAATTGCAATTAGCGAAAGACAACTTGTTGAAAGACAAAAGTAAGGAAATACAAGGCTGTGATGATGACAACTAGGTCCAGGAGTTAGAGAAGGACACATATGCTTCCTCAAAAATTTGTGGAAGTGACACACAGTCTGGATTGGCTGATGTTATGGCAGATAAGGTAGGTCTTTCAAATGCACTGTAAATGGGAGAATTTTAAAATTTTACATTCTGATTTCAATACACGCAAAGTGGTTTAGGTAGAGTGTGTCTTGAAAATGGAATTATTAGTACCGTGGTTTAAAACATTTTGTTCATTGGATGACTTTACATTGTTTTTTCACCTTTTTTACTAATTTATTGTATTGATTTATTTTCTACCAGGTTGTTCTGGGACCAGGCTTGTCGATTTCAAAGAATGTGCTTCAACGAATAAAGACGAAGAAAGTAGGATCATTTGTGGCAAACCTGATGGGAGCAACACTCACAAGAGAGTACATGGCGACACACAGTTACAAAGGCAGAAAGGGAAGAATGGGCAAACAAAGCCAAAGCGATACAAACTACACAGCTTCCCTAATAAGTAGGTTTTTGGTTTTGAGTGTATACGTAATCTTTGTATTGCAAAGACGGACTATTCTGTTTACCTAATCAGCATTTGAAGGAAAAACGCAGTGTTGGCATATTTACTGATTTAGTAATTTAGCCCTTCTTTATGTTTTGTGTAGAATACGCCAAGAGTGTAAGATACACCGAACTTCAGCGGCCTGTTATTGACGAGGACATTGTCAAAGCTATCAAGTTTAAACTGAACAATGAGGAACAGGCGTTCAAAAAGCAACAAGAATAACAGTATTATGGCACAGGAATTTTTTGAACATATACTAAGAAAGGGTATCATTGTAGGAAAGTTTTTAGCCCTTTAAATTAAGTAAATGCCTAAATTTCAAAACAGTAGTTCTTTTTTATATTCTGCATTTATTATATTCTAATAATAAAATCCCCTGTACTAAAGACCGAAGTAAAATAAAACGTAATTCCTTTTCGTAAAATATCGTTTGATTATTGGCAGCATGACTAGAACTGTGTTAGCTTCGTGAAATTAAAGCTGCTTTGTGCAGCAGTTATTATTTGGGTAAACGTCAAAATATTTTTTTTAAAGAATACCTTTTGCTTCCATGTAAAAACTATAGTTTCGAAAAACCTATAGTTTTTAACCTATAGTTTTCACTAAAAACTATAGTTTCAGACACTGAAGTTTTATTCCAAAATACTACAGTTATTAAAACTATAGTTTCGCCTTTAAAAACTATAGTTTATTTTTGTAAGGGTCTAATGACCTGTATCTTCAATTGGCTACTGGAACTTAGCTAGACTCCTTAATTGGTGCGGTCACGTTCTCTGTAGGCTTTTCTCTCACGCCGTCCATCTAGCTTCTAACTCACGAGGCAGTTTGGCATCCCAGGGGACCTTAGCGTCACAACACTCGTGGTAGAGGAACTTTCCTTGCAGAATAATGGGCGAAATCAACCCGAGAGAATCATAAACTTTCGCGATCCTTCCGAGGACTCCTCGCTTCGTCGGACTTGCTTGGTCAGCAGGAAACTAGATTTTGTATGGCTTGAGCATGTATGGCTTAGGCGGCCAAAGGAGTGGAAATTCTGTCCCAAACAGCTTGGACCTCACACTATTTTAGGAAGACTAGGCGTAAATTATAAGATTAGATCAGAAAACAGGTCGAGAGTTCATGGTCCATCACGACAATCTAAAACCTTACTTTATGCCTACTGAGCAGGGAAAGTTTGCTTGTCCTGGTTTGTTGTCTTGGTCAGGAATCGGGAGATTTGATCGTAGTTTCTGTATCAACTTTTACCGTTTTCGGGACCAAAACTAATGTGAGAAGAAAGTGTGACGCGCGATCAAAATGATTGCGTAAATAATGCATATCGCAATACATAATCTGGTAACTACAATTTGCTAGAGGAACATGATGATTAAGCGATTGTGATAACGTAATTGACGGGATGTAATATAAGAAAGAAATTGACATAAATAAATCAGACTGGGGATCGTAGCCGTGCTGTGACCGACAGTGACTGTGTCTTATAGGATCTTAGGTGTACGCTGCATGGAAACGAAGATGTTGTGACGAGCGGATGGTACCGTGTAAACGCAGCTTAAGAGAAGTAGAGTTATAATATTTTTTGCGTTATAATGGAGATTTGGAGTACAATTTCAGCTATGAAATAAGTGGAAAATGTTGAAACATTCTAATGAATCTGAATTACCATTTTCCTCAAATTTTAATTTGTGATCTGTGAAATCAGACTTGACTTCATTAAAAATACAAAACAATCGCACCGTAACCATTTGCTTCACCTGGGCCGCATATAACTAGCTTATGGTGAAATAACGCTGCACCTTTTCTCAATGGTCTCCATACCTGTGATATTATGCTGGGTGTCCCAAAAAAGTACCTTTTTTTAATTCAACATAACTTGTAAGGAAACTAAAGAATTGCAATCAAACAATCTATATTAAGTGGAGTAATGTCTAACTTAAAGTTTGATATATTACATATGAAGTTTGAAGCGAGTAGTGTCTGAGATATTTGCGTTTAAAGTCGTAGCAACGTTTTGAAACTTGTCAAAAATCAGGAAAAAATGGCCTATTAAACTGTTTCAAACTACGGTTCCTAACATGGTATCTTGTAACATATTTTTAGTTGTTTTTCTAAAAATCGTTTTTTTACTTGCTCTAATTCATCTGCAAATTCATGTCCACCAGCAGCAACGCACTTTCTTGCCCGTTTCAGCATGCTATCAAAAGACCTTTTAATCATGTGGGCGTCCAAATAGCGACATGACCTAACAATCGCCTCGCGAAGATCTCCAAGTTTTTGAGGTTGTTGGTCATGAGGAACTTCCCAAATCTGCTGTTTAATAGCCCAGAGGAAGAAATCACACACCGTCAGGATAGGGGAGCGTGGAGGCCATGGCCAATCGCCACGTTTAACTCATGAGTCGACCAGGAAATTGCCCCTGTAGATATCAGATTGTTGCATTTAACAAGCCATTATTTGCTGATTTTGACACATTCAAAACGTTACTGTGCTTTAAACGCGAATATCTCGGAAACTACTTGCTCAAACTCATATCAAATATATCAAACCTTTAAGTTAGACATTACTCAACTACACATGACTATTTTATTGCATTCTTTAGTTCGTTTTTTAAGTTATGTTGAATTAAAAATAGGTACTTTTTTTGGGACACCGGTAGCGTCAGCATAATGAATCAATTAGGTTTAAAGTTACGAATAAGATTCACGTTTGTGCGTTTTAGACAAAATAGAAATCATCATCATCCAAGCAAACGTATTTAAACTTACGTAAAATCCTTCGAAAAAAGGTTGTTTAAATAAAAATAGGTAAAAATAAAACAGTAGTGACACTCCTGAGGTTCTGCTGGTCTAGTGGTGACGCAATGCTCTCCATTTTAAACTTAGGATTCGAGTCCAGGAACGTCCGAATCTGGTTCGAATCTTACTATAACCGTTTTTTCATTATGAACTTCGTGAAAAAGATAAAGAAAATGAAATAATCCTAGCCGTTAAGCACATGATCTTGTAGTCTAGTGGTGAAGGCAGTGAACTTCCAAATGGTAAATTGATGATTCAATCTTACCACAACCGTTTTTCATTATGAACAACGTGAAAAAAGATAAAGCAATTAGATAATCATAGCCCTTCAGCAAATGATCTTGTAGCCTAGGGTGAGACAATGGTCTCCTAAGTGGTAAGTCGATGGTTCGAATCTTATTATAACCGTTTTTTCATTATGAACTTTGTGAAAAAGATAAAGTAAATTAAATAATCATAGCCCTTCAGCACATGATCTTGTAGTCTAGTGCTAAAGGCAATGGTCTCCCAAGTGGTAAGTCGATGGTTCGAATCTTACCATAACCCTTTTTCATTATGTCCTTTGTCAAAAACGTTAAAATAAATCAAATATTCATAGCTACTCAGCACATGATGTCATATTTATGGTGAAGACAATGGTCTCCCAAAGTGGCAAATCGTGGTTCGAATCTTATCATGACCGTTTTATCATCATGAACTTCGTTAAAAGGTTAAAGTAAATCAAATATTAAATAGCTGTTCAGCACATGTTCTCGAAGTCTAGTGGTGAAGAAATGGTCTCCCAAATGGTAAATCGATGGTTCATCTTACCATACCCGTTTTTTCATTATGAACTTCGTGAAAAAGTAAAGTATATTAATAATCATAGCTCTTCAGCAATGATCTTGTAGTCTAGTGGTGAAGGCAATGGTCTCCCAAGTGGTAAGTCAGTATTCGAATCTTACCATAACCCTTTTCATTATGTCCTTTGCCAAAAGCGTTAAAGTAAATCAAATATTCATAGCCGCTCAGCACATGATCTCATAGTCAATTGGTGAAGACAATGGTCTCCAAAGTGGTAATCGATGGTTCGAATCTTACCAAGCTGTTTTATCATCATGAACTTCGTGAAAAGGTTAAAGTAAATCAATATTAAATAGCTGTTCAGCACATGTTCTCGAAGTCTAGTGGTGAAGACAATGGTCTCCAAATGGTAAATCGATGGTCAAATCTTACCATACCCGTTTTTCATTATGAACTTCGTAAAAAGATAAAGTATATTAAATAATCATAGCTCTTCAGCACATGATCTTGTAGTCTAGTGGTGAAGCAATGGTCCCCAAGTGGTAAGTCGGTGGTTCGAATCTTACCATAACCCTTTTTCATTATGTCCTTTGTCAAAAGCGTTAAAGTAAATCAAATATTCATAGCCGCTAAGCACATGATCTCATAGTCAAGTGGTGAAGACAATGGTCTCCAAGTGGTAAATCGATGGTTCGAATCTTACCATAACTGTTTATCATCATGAACTTCGTGAAAGGTTAAAGTAAATCAAATATTAAATACTGTTCAGCACATGATCTGGTTGTCTAGTGTGAAGACAAGGTCTCTCAAATGGTAAATCATGTTAGAATCTTACCATAACCGTTTTTTCATTATGAACTTCGTGAAAAAGATAAAGTAAATTAAATAATCATAGCACTTCAGCACCAGATCTTGTAGTCTAGTGGTGAAGGCAATGGTCTTCGAAGTGGTAAGTCGATGGTTCGAATCTTACCATAACCCTTTTTTCATTATATCCTTTGTCAAAAACGTTAAAGTAAATCAAATGATCTTAGCCGTTCAGCACTATCTCGTGGTCTAGTGGTGAAGGCAATGTCTCCCAAGTGGTAAATCGATGGTTCGAATCTTATAATGACCGTTTTATAATCATGAACTTCGTGAAAAGGTTAAAGTAAATCAAATATTAAATAACTGTTCAGCACATGTTCTCGTAGTCTAGTTGTTACGACAATGGTCTCACAAATGGTAAATCGATGGTTCGAATCTTACCATAACCGTTTTTTCATTATGAACTTTGTGAAAAAGATAAAGTAAATTAAATAATCATAGCCCTTCAGCACATGATCTTGTAGAATAGTGGTGAAGGCAATGATCTCTTAAATGGTAAGTCGATGGTTCGAATCTTACCATAACCCTTTTTCATTATGTGCTTTGTCAAAAACGTTAAAGTAAATCAAATATTCATAGCCGCTCAGCACATGATCTCATAGTCTAGTGGTGAATACAATGGTCTCCAAAGTGGTAAATCGATGGTTCGAATCGATGGTTATAATCATGAACTTCGTGAAAAGGTTAAAGTAAATCAAATAATCATAGCCCTTCAGCACATGATCTTGTAGTATAGTGGTGAAGGCAATGGTCTCCCAAATGGTAAGTCGATGGTCGGATCTTACCATAACCCTTTTTCATTATGTGCTTTGTCAAAAACGTTAAAGTAAATCAAATATTCATAGCCGCTCAGCACATGATCTCATAGTCAAGTGGTGAAGACAATGGTCTCCCAAGTGGTAAATCGATAGTTCGAATCTTACCATGACCGTTTTATCATCATGAACTTCGTGAAAAGGTTAAAGTAAATCAAATATATCATAGCAGTTCAGCACGTGTTCTCGTAGTTATTGTGAAGACAATGGTCTCCAAAATGGTAAATCGTTGGTTCGAATCTTACCATACCCGTTTTTTCATTATGAACTTTATTTATTAAATAATCATAGCCCTTCAGCACATGAACTTGTACTCTAGTGGTGAAGGCAATGATCTCCGAAGTGATAAGTCAATGGTTCGAATCTTACCGTAACCCTTTTGCATTATGTCCTTTGTCAAAAACGTTAAAGCTAATCAAATATTCATAGCCGTTCAGCACATTATCTCGTAGTCTAGTGGTTAAGACAGAAGTCTCCCAAATGGTAAATCGATGGTTCGAATCTTACCATAACCTTTTTTCATTATTAACTTTGTCAAAAAGATAGAGTAAATTAAAAAATCATAGCCCTTCAGCACATGAACTTGTAGTCTAGTGGTGAAGGCAATGGTCTCCCAAGTGGTAATCATGGTTCGAATCTTACCATAACCCTTTTTCATTATGACCTTTGTCAAAAACATTAAAGTAAATCAAATATTCATAGCCGCTCAGCACATGATGTCATAGTCTAGTGGTGAAGACAATGGTCTCCCAAAGTGGCAAATCGATGGTTCGAATCTTATCATGACCGTTTTATCATCATGAACTTCGTGAAAAGGTTAAAGTAAATCAATATTAAATAGCTGCTCAGCACATGTTCTCGAAGTCTAGTGGTGAAGACAATGGTCTCCCAAATGGTAAATCGATGGTTCGAATCTTACCATACCCGTTTTTTCATTATGAACTTCGTGAAAAAGATAAAGTAAATCAAATATTCATAGCCCTTCAGCACATGATGTTGTAGTCTTGTGGTGAAGGCAATGGTCTTCCAAATGGTAAATCGATGATTCGAATCTTACCACAACCGTTTTTTCATTATGAACAACGTGAAAAAGATAAAGCAAATTAGATAATCATAGCCCTACAGCAAATGATCTTGTAGCCTAGGGATGAGGACAATGGTCTCCCAAGTGGTAAGTCGATGGTTCGAATCTTACCATAACCGTTTTTTCATTATGAACTTTTTGAAAAAGATAAAGTAAATTAAATAATCATAGCCCTTCAGCAAATTATCTTGTAGTCTAGTGCTGAAGGCAATGGTCTCCCAAGTGGTAAGTCGATGGTTCGAATCTTACCATAACCCTTTTTCATTATGTTCTTTGTCAAAAGCGTTAAAGTAAATCAAATATTCATAGCCGCTCAGCACATGTTCTCATAGTCAAGTGGTGAAGACAATGGTCTCCAAAGTGGTAAATCGATGGTTCGAATCTTACCATAACGTTTTATCATCATGAACTTCGTGAAAAGGTTAAAGTAAATCAATATTAAATAGCTGTTCAGCACATGATCTCGGTTGTCTAGTGGTGAAGACAATGGTCTCTCAAATGGTAAATCGATGGTTAGAATCTTACCATAACTGTTTTTTCATTATGAACTTCGTAAAAAAGATAAAGTAAATTAAATAATCATAGCACTTCAGCACCAGATTTTGTAGTCTAGTGGTGAAGGCAATGGTCTTCGAAGTGGTAAGTCGATGGTTCGAATCTTACCATAACCCTTTTTCATTATGTCTTTGTCAAAAACGTTAAAGTAAATCAAATGATCTTAGCCGTTCAGCACATGATCTCGTGGTCAAGTGGTGAAGGCAATAATTTCCCAAGTGGTAAGTCAATGGTTCGAATCTTACCATAACCCTTTTTCATTATGTCCTTAATCAAAAACGTTAAAGTAAATCAAATATTCATAGCCACTCAGCACATGATCTCATAGTCTAATGGTGAAGGCAATGGTCTCCCAAGTGGTAAATCGATGGTTTGAATCTTATAATGACCGTTTTATAATCAAGAACTTCGTGAAAAAGGTTAAGTAAATCAAATATAAATAACTGTTCAGCACGTGTTCTCGTAGTCTAGTGGTTACGACAATGGTCTCACAAATGGTAAATCGATGGTTCGAATCTTACCTAACCGTTTTTTCATACGAACTTTGTGAAAAAGATAAAGTAAATTAAATAATCATAGCCCTTCAGCACATGATCTTGTAGTCTAGTGGTGAAGGCAATGGTCTCCCAAGTGGTAAGTCGATGGTTCGAACCTTACCATAACCCTTTTTCATTATGTCCTTTGTCAAAAGCGTTAAAGTAAATCAAATATTCATAGCCGCTCAGCACATGATCTCATAGTCTAGTACGGTGAAGACAATGGTCTTCCAAGTGGTAAATCGATAGTTCGAATCTTACCATGACCGTTTTATCATCATGAACTTCGTGAAAAGGTTAAAGTAAATCAAATATATTATAGCAGTTCAGCACGTGTTCTCGTAGTTTAGTGGTGAAGACAATGGTCTCCCAAATGGTAAATCGATGGTTCGAATCTTACCATACCCGTTTTTTCATTATGAACTTTTTGAAAAAGATAAAGTAAATTAAATAATCATAACCCTTCAGCACATGATCTTGTAGTCTAGTGCTGAAGGCAATGGTCTCCCAAGTAGTAAGTCGATGGTTCGAATCTTACCATAACCCTTTTTCATTATGTCCTTTGTCAAAAGCGTTAAAGTAAATCAAATATTCATAGCCGCTCAGCACATGTTCTCATAGTCAAGTGGTGAAGACAATGGTCTCCAAAGTGGTAAATCGATGGTTCGAATCTTACCATAACTGTTTTATAATCATGAACTTCGTGAAAAGGTTAAAGTAAATCAAATATTAAATAGCTGTTCAGCACATGATCTCGTTGTCTAGTGGTGAAGACAATGGTCTCTCAAATGGTAAATCGATGGTTAGAATCTTACCATAACTGTTTTTTCATTATGAACTTCGTGAAAAAGATAAAGTAAATTAAATAATCATAACCCTTCAGCACATGATCTTGTAGTCTAGTGCTGAAGGCAATGGTCTCCCAAGTAGTAAGTCGATGGTTCGAATCTTACCATAACCCTTTTTCATTATGTCCTTTGTCAAAAGCGTTAAAGTAAATCAAATATTCATAGCCGCTCAGCACATGTTCTCATAGTCAAGTGGTGAAGACAATGGTCTCCAAAGTGGTAAATCGATGGTTCGAATCTTACCATAACTGTTTTATAATCATGAACTTCGTGAAAAGGTTAAAGTAAATCAAATATTAAATAGCTGTTCAGCACATGATCTCGTTGTCTAGTGGTGAAGACAATGGTCTCTCAAATGGTAAATCGATGGTTAAATCTTACCATAACTGTTTTTTCATTATGAACTTCGTGAAAAAGATAAAGTAAATTAAATAATCATAACCCTTCAGCACATGATCTTGTAGTCTAGTGCTGAAGGCAATGTCTCCCAAGTAGTAAGTCGATGGTTCGAATCTTACCATAACCCTTTTTCATTATGTCCTTTGTCAAAAGCGTTAAAGTAAATCAAATATTCATAGCCGCTCAGCACATGTTCTCATAGTCAAGTGGTGAAGACAATGGTCTCCAAAGTGGTAAATCGATGGTTCGAATCTTACCATAACTGTTTTATAATCATGAACTTCGTGAAAAGGTTAAAGTAAATCAAATATTAAATAGCTGTTCAGCACATGATCTCGTTGTCTAGTGGTGAAGACAATGGTCTCTCAAATGGTAAATCGATGGTTAGAATCTTACCATAACTGTTTTTTCATTATGAACTTTGTGAAAAAGATAAAGTAAATTAAATAATCATAGCACTTCAGCACCAGATTTTGTAGTCTAGTGGTGAAGGCAATGGTCTTCGAAGTGGTAAGTCGATGGTTCGAATCTTACTATAACCCTTTTTCATTATGTCCTTTGTCAAAAACTTTAAAGTAAATCAAATGATCTTAGCCGTTCAGCACATGATCTCGTGGTCTAGTGGTGAAGGCAATAAATTCCCAAATGGTAAGTCAATGGTTCGAATCTTACCATAACCCTTTTTCATTATGTCCTTAATCAAAAACGTTAAAGTAAATCAAATATTCATAGCCACTCAGCACATGATCTCATAGTCTAGTGGTGAAGGCAATGGTCTCCCAAGTGGTAAATCGATGGTTTGAATCTTATCATGACCGTTTTATAATCATGAACTTCGTGAAAAGGTTAAAGTAAATCAAATATTAAATAGCTGCTCAGCACATGTTCTCGAAGTCTAGTGGTGAAGACAATGGTCTCCCAAATGGTAAATCGATGGTTCGAATCTTACCATACCCGTTTTTTCATTATGAACTTCGTGAAAAAGATAAAGTATATTAAATAATCATAGCCCTTCAGCACATGATCTTGTAGTCTAGTTGTGAAGACAATGGTCTCCCAAGTGGTAAGTCGATGGTTCGAATCTTACCATAACCCTTTTTTATTATATCCTTTGTCAAAAGCGTTAAAGTAAATCAAATATTCATAGCCGCTTAGCACATGATCTCATAGTCAAGTGGTGAAGACAATGGTCTCCAAAGTGGTAAATCGATGGTTAGAATCTTACCATAACCGTTTTTTCATTATGAACTTCCTGAAGAAAAGTAAATTAAATAAACATAGCACTTCAGCACCAGATCTTGTAGTCTAGTGGTGAAGGCAATGGTCTTCGAAGTGGTAAGTCGATGGTTCGAATCTTACTATCACCCTTTTTCATTATGTCCTTTGTCAAAAACGTTAAAGTAAATCAAATGATCTTAGCCGTTCAGCACATGATCTCGTGGTCTAGTGGTGAAGGCAATAATCTCCCAAGTGGTAAGTCAATGGTTCGAATCTTACCATATCCCTGTTTCATTATGTCCTTAATCAAAAACGTTAAAGTAAATCAAATATTCATAGCCACTCAGCACATGATCTCATAGTCTTGTGGTGAAGGCAATGGTCTCCCAAGTGGTAAATCGATGGTTTGAATCTTATCATGACCGTTTTATAATCATGAACTTCGTGAAAAGGTTAAAGTAAATCAAATATTAAATAGCTGCTCAGCACATGTTCTCGAAGTCTAGTGGTGAAGACAATGGTCTCCCAAATGGTAAATCGATGGTTCGAATCTTACCATACCCGTTTTTTCATTATGAACTTCGTGAAAAAGATAAAGTATATTAAATAATCATAGCCCTTCAGCACATGATCTTGTAGTCTAGTTGTGAAGACAATGGTCTCCCAAGTGGTAAGTCGATGGTTCGAATCTTACCATAACCCTTTTTTATTATATCCTTTGTCAAAAGCGTTAAAGTAATCAAATATTCATAGCCGCTGCTAGCACATGATCTCATAGTCAAGTGGTGAAGACAATGGTCTCCAAATGGTAAATCGATGGTTAGAATCTTCCATAACCGTTTTTTCATTATGAACTTTGAAAGTTAAAGTATTAAATAACATAGCCCTTCAGCACAGATCTTGTAGTCTAGTGGTGAAGGCAAGGTCTCCGAAGTGGTAAGTCGATGGTTCGAATCTTACCATAACCCTTTTTCATTATGTCCTTTGTCAAAAACGTTAAAGTATCAAATAATTAGCCGTTCAGCACATGATCTCGTGGTCTAGTGTGAAGGCAATAATCTCCCAAGTGGTAAGTCAATGGTTCGAATCTTACCATATCCCTTTTCATTATTCCTTTGTCAAAAACGTTAAAGTAAATCAAATTCATAGCCTTCAGCACATGATCTAGTCTTGTGGTGAAGGCAATGGTCTCCCAAGTGGTAAATCGATGGTTGAATCTTATCATGACCGTTTTATATCATGAACTTCGTGAAAAGGTTAAAGTAAATCAAATATTAAATAGCCTGCTCAGCACATGTTCTCGAAGTCTAGTGGTGAAGACAATGGTCTCCCAAATGGTAAATCGATGGTTCGAATCTTACCATACCCGTTTTTTCATTATGAACTTCGTGAAAAGATAAAGTATATTATAATCATGCCCTTCAGCACATGATCTTGTAGTCTAGTTGTGAAGACAATGGTCTCCCAAGTGGTAAGTCGATGGTTCGAATCTTACCATAACCCTTTTTTATTATATCCTTTGTCAAAAGCGTTAAAGTAAATCAAATATTCATAGCCGCTTCAGCACATGATCTCATAGTCAGTGGTGAAGACAATGGTCTCCAAAGTGGTAAATCGATGGTTAGAATCTTACCATAACCGTTTTTTCATTATGAACTTCCTGAAAAAGATAAAGTAAATTAAATAACATAGCACTTCAGCACAGATCTTGTAGTCTAGTGGTGAAGGCAATGGTCTCGAAGTGGTAAGTCGATGGTTCGAATCTTACTATAACCCTTTTTCATTATGTCCTTTGTCAAAAACGTTAAAGTAAATCAAATGATCTTAGCCGTTCAGCACATGATCTCGTGTCTAGTGGTGAAGGCATAATCTCCAAGTGGTAAGTCGATGGTTCGAATCTTACCATAACCCTTTTCATTATGTCCTTAAAACGTTAAAGTAAATCAAATATTCATAGCCACTCAGCACATGATCTCATAGTCTTGTGGTGAAGGCAATGGTCTCCCAAGTGGTAAATCGATGGTTTGAATCTTATCATGACCGTTTTATAATCATGAACTTCGTGAAAAGGTTAAAGTAAATCAAATTAAATAACTGTTCAGCACGTGTTCTCGTCGTCTAGTGGTTGACAATGGTCTCCAAAGTGGTAAATCGATGGTTCGAATCTTACCATACCCGTTTTTCATTATGAACTTTGTGAAAAAGATAAAGTAAATTAAATAATCATAGCCCTTCAGCACATGATCTTGTAGTCTAGTGGTGAAGGAAATGGTCTCCCAAGTGGTAAATCGATAGTTCGAATCTTACCATGACCGTTTTATCATCATGAACTTCGTGAAAAGGTTAAAGTAAATCAAATATATCATAGCAGTTCAGCACGTGTTCTCGTAGTTTTTTGGTGAAGACAATGGTCTCCCAAATGGTAAATCGATGGTTCGAATCTTACCATACCCGTTTTTTCATTATGAACTTTATTTATTAAATAATCATAGCCCTTCAGCACATGAACTTGTACTCTAGTGGTGAAGGCAATGGTCTCCGAAGTGATAAGTCGATGGTTCGAATCTTACCGTAACCCTTTTGCATTATGTCCTTTGTCAAAAACGTTAAAGCAAATCAAATAATCATAGCCGTTCAGCACATTATCTCGTAGTCTAGTGGTTAAGACAGAAGTCTCCCAAATGGTAAATCGATGCTTCGAATCTTACCATAACCTTTTTTTCATTAATAACTTTGTCAAAAAGATAGAGTAAATTAAAAAATCATAGCCCTTCAGCACATGAACTTGTAGTCTAGTGGTGAAGGCAATGGTCTCCCAAGTGGTAAGTCAATGGTTCGAATCTTACCATAACCCTTTTTCATTATGACCTTTGTCAAAAACATTAAAGTAAATCAAATATTCATAGCCGCTCAGCACATGATGTCATAGTCTAGTGGTGAAGACAATGGTCTCCCAAAGTGGCAAATCGATGGTTCGAATCTTATCATGACCGTTTTATCATCATGAACTTCGTGAAAAGGTTAAAGTAAATCAAATATTAAATAGCTGCTCAGCACATGTTCTCGAAGTCTAGTGGTGAAGACAATGGTCTCCCAAATGATAAATCGATGGTTCGAATCTTACCATACCCGTTTTTTCATTATGAACTTCGTGAAAAAGATAAAGTATATTAAATAATCATAGCCCTTCAGCACATGATCTTGTAGTCTAGTGGTGAAGACAATGGTCTCCCAAGTGGTAAGTCGATGGTTCGAATCTTACTATAATTCTTTTTTATTATATCCTTTGTCAAAAGCGTTAAAGTAAATCAAATATTCATAGCCGCTTAGCACATGATCTCATAGTCAAGTGGTGAAGACAATGGTCTCCAAAGTGGTAAATCGATGGTTCGAATCTTACCATAACTGTTTTATCATCATGAACTTAGTGAAAAGGTTAAAGTAAATCAAATATTAAATAGCTGTTCAGCACATGATCTCGTTGTCTAGTGGTGAAGACAATGGTCTCTCAAATGGTAAATCGATGGTTAGAATCTTACCATAACCGTTTTTTCATTATGAACTTCGTGAAAAAGATAAAGTTAATTAAATAAACATAGCACTTCAGCACCAGATCTTGTAGTCTAGTGGTGAAGGCAATGGTCTTCGAAGTGGTAAGTCGATGGTTCGAATCTTACTATAACCCTTTTTCATTATGTCCTTTGTCAAAAACGTTAAAGTAAATCAAATGATCTTAGCCGTTCAGCACATGATCTCGTGGTCTAGTGGTGAAGGCAATAATCTCCCAAGTGGTAAGTCAATGGTTCGAATCTTACCATAACCCTTTTTCATTATGTCCTTAATCAAAAACGTTAAAGTAAATCAAATATTCATAGCCACTCAGCACATGATCTCATAGTCTTGTGGTGAAGGCAATGGTCTCCCAAGTGGTAAATCGATGGTTTGAATCTTATAATGACCGTTTTATAATCATGAACTTCGTGAAAAGGTTAAAGTAAATCAAATATTAAATAACTGTTCAGCACGTGTTCTCGTAGTCTAGTGGTTACGACAATGGTCTCACAAATGGTAAATCGATGGTTCGAATCTTACCATAACCGTTTTTTCATTATGAACTTTGTGAAAAAGATAAAGTAAATTAAATAATCATAGCCCTTCAGCACATGATCTTGTAGTATAGTGGTGAAGGCAATGGTCTCCCAAATGGTAAGTCGATGGTTCGAATCTTACCATAACCCTTTTTCATTATGTGCTTTGTCAAAAACGTTAAAGTAAATCAAATATTCATAGCCGCTCAGCACATGATCTCATAGTCTAGTGGTGAATACAATGGTCTCCAAAGTGGTAAATCGATGGTTCGAATCTTACCATAACCGTTTTTTCATTACGAACTTTGTGAAAAAGATAAAGTAAATTAAATAATCATAGCTCTTCAGCACCTGATCTTGTAGTCTAGTGGTGAAGACAATGGTCTCCCAAAGTGGCAAATCGATGGTTCGAATCTTATCATGACCGTTTTATCATCATGAACTTCGTGAAAAGGTTAAAGTAAATCAAATATTAAATAGCTGCTCAGCACATGTTCTCGAAGTCTAGTGGTGAAGACAATGGTCTCCCAAATGGTAAATCGATGGTTCGAATCTTACCATACCCGTTTTTTCATTATGAACTTCGTGAAAAAGATAAAGTATATTAAATAATCATAGCCCTTCAGCACCTGATCTTGTAGTCTAGTGGTGAAGGCAATGGTCTCCCAAGTGGTAAGTCGATGGTTCGAACCTTACCATAACCCTTTTTCATTATGTCATTTGTCAAAAGCGTTAAAGTAAATCAAATATTCATAGCCGCTCAGCACATGATCTCATAGTCTAGTACGGTGAAGACAATGGTCTCCCAAGTGGTAAATCGATAGTTCGATTCTTACCATGACCGTTTTATCATCATGAACTTCGTGAAAAGGTTAAAGTAAATCAAATATATTAAAGCAGTTCAGCACGTGTTCTCGTAGTTTAGGGGTGAAGACAATGGTCTCCCAAATGGTAAATCGATGGTTCGAATCTTACCACAACCGTTTTTTCATTATGAACAACGTGAAAAAGATAAAGCAAATTAGATAATCATAGCCCTTCAGCAAATGATCTTGTAGCCTAGGGATGAGGACAATGGTCTCCCAGGTGGTAAGTTGATGGTTCGAATCTTACCATAACCGTTTTTTCATTATGAACTTTGTGAAAAAGATAAAGTAAATTAAAAAATCATAGCCCTTCAGAACATGAACTTGTAGTCTAGTGCTGAAGGCAATGGTCTCCCAAGTGGTAAGTCGATGGTTCGAATCTTACCATAACCCTTTTTCATTATGTCCTTTGTCAAAAGCGTTAAAGTAAATCAAATATTCATAGCCGCTCAGCACATGATTTCATAGTCAAGTGGTGAAGACAATGGTCTCCAAAGTGGTAAATCGATGGTTCGAATCTTACCATTACTGTTTTATCATCATGAACTTCGTGAAAAGGTTAAAGTAAATCAAATATTAAATAGCTGTTCAGCACATGATCTCGTTGTCTAGTGGTGAAGACAATGGTCTCTCAAATGGTAAATCGATGGTTAGAATCTTACCATAACCGTTTTTTCATTATGAACTTCGTGAAAAAGATAAAGTAAATTAAATAATCATAGCCCTTCAGCACATGATTTTGTAGTCTAGTGGTGAAGGCAATGGTCTCCCAAGTGGTAAGTCAATGGTTCGAATCTTACCATAACCCTTTTTCATTATGTCCTTTGTCAAAAGCGTTAAAGTAAATCAAATATTCATAGCCGCTCAGCACAAGATCTCATAGTCTAGTACGGTGAAGACAATGGTCTCCCAAGTGGTAAATCGATAGTTCGAATCTTACCATGACCGTTTTATCATCATGAACTTCGTGAAAAAGTTAAAGTAAATCAAATATATTATAGCAGTTCAGCACGTGTTCTCGTAGTTTAGTGGTGAAGACAATGGTCTCCCAAATGGTAAATCGATGGTTCGAATCTTACCATACCCGTTTTTTCATTATGAACTTTATTTATTAAATAATCATAGCCCTTCAGCACATGAACTTGTACTCTAGTGGTGAAGGCAATGGTCTCCGAAGTGATAAGTCGATGTTTCGAATCTTACCATAACCCTTTTGCATTATGTCCTTTGTCAAAAACGTTAAAGCAAATCAAATAATCATAGCCGTTCAGCACATTATCTCGTAGTCTAGTGGTTAAGACAGAAGTCTCCCAAATGGTAAATCGATGGTTCGAATCTTACCATAACCTTTTTTTCATTATGAACTTTGTCAAAAAGATAGAGTAAATTAAAAAATCATAGCCCTTCAGCACATGAACTTGAAGTCTAGTGGTGAAGGCAATGGTCTCCCAAGTGGTAAGTAAATGGTTCGAATCTTACCATAACCCTTTTTCATTATGACCTTTGTCAAAAACATTAAAGTAAATCAAATATTCATAACCGCTCAGTACATGATCTCCGTTTTATCATCATGAACTTCGTGAAAAGGTTAAAGTAAATCAAATATTAAATAGCTGCTCAGCACATGTTCTCGAAGTCTAGTGGTGAAGACAATGGTCTCCCAAATGGTAAATCGATGGTTCGAATCTTACCATACCCGTTTTTTCATTATGAACTTCGTGAAAAAGATAAAGTATATTAAATAATCATAGCCCTTCAGCACCTGATCTTGTAGTCTAGTGGTGAAGGCAATGGTCTCCCAAGTGGTAAGTCGATGGTTCGAACCTTACCATAACCCTTTTTCATTATGTCATTTGTCAAAAAGTTAAAGTAAATCAAATATTCATAGCGCTTCAGCACATGATCTCATAGTCTAGTGGTGAAGGCAATGGTCTCCCAAGTGGTAAATCGATTCGAATCTTACCATAACCGTTTTTCATTATGAACTTCGTGAAAACGTTAAAGTAAATCAAATATATAGCGTTCAGCACTGATCTCGTAGTCTAGTGGTGAGAACAATGGTCTCCCAAAGTGGTAAATCGATGGTTCGAATCTTACCATAACCGTTTTTTCATTATGAACAACGTGAAAAAGTAAAGTAAATTAATAATCATAGCCCTTCAGCACATGATCTTGTAGTCTAGTGGTGAAGGCAATGGTCTCCCAAGTGGTAAATCGATAGTTCGAATCTTACCATAACCGTTTTTCATTATGTCCTTCGTGAAAACGTTAAAGTAAATTAAAAATCATAGCCCTTCAGCACATGATTGTAGTCTAGTGGTGAAGGCAATGGTCTCCCAAGTGGTAATCGATGGTTCGAATCTTACCATAACCTTTTTCATTATGAACTTTGAAAAACGTTAAAGTAAATCAAATATTCATAGCCTTCAGCACATTTCATAGTCTAGTGGTGAAGACAATGGTCTCCAAATGGTAAATCGATGGTTCGAATCTTACCATAACCGTTTTTCATATGAACTTGTGAAAAGGTTAAAGTAAATCAAATATTAATAGCGTTCAGCACATGATCTCTAGTCTAGTAGTGAAGACAATGGTCTCCAAAGTGGTAAATCGATGGTTCGAATCTTACCATAACCGTTTTTTCATTATGAACTTTGTGAAAAAGATAAAGTAAATTAAATAATCATAGCCCTTCAGCACATGATCTTGTAGTCTAGTGGTGAAGGCAATGGTCTCCCAAGTGGTAAGTCGATGGTTCGAATCTTACCATAACCCTTTTTCATTATGTCCTTTGTCAAAAGCGTTAAAGTAAATCAAATATTCATAGCCGCTCAGCACAGATCTCATAGTCTAGTACGGTGAAGACAATGGTCTCCCAAGTGGTAAATCGATAGTTCGAATCTTACCATGACCGTTTTATCATCATGAACTTCGTGAAAAGTTAAAGTAAATCAAATATATTATAGCAGTTCAGCACGTGTTCTCGTAGTTTTTTGGTGAAGACAATGGTCTCCCA
Source organism: Dendronephthya gigantea (assembly GCF_004324835.1). Classification (NCBI taxonomy): domain Eukaryota; kingdom Metazoa; phylum Cnidaria; class Anthozoa; order Malacalcyonacea; family Nephtheidae; genus Dendronephthya; species Dendronephthya gigantea. Next base: position 79,068 of record NW_021163368.1, read on the forward strand.
AATGGTAAATCGATGGTTCGAATCTTACCATACCCGTTTTTTCATTATGAACTTTATTTATTAAATAATTAAAGCCCTTCAGCACATGAACTTGTACTCTAGTGGTGAAGGCAATGGTCTCCGAAGTGATAAGTCGATGGTTCGAATCTTACCGTAACCCTTTTGCATTATGTCCTTTGTCAAAAACGTTAAAGCTAATCAAATAATCATAGCCGTTCAGCACATTATCTCGTAGTCTAGTGGTTAAGACAGAAGTCTCCCAAATGGTAAATCGATGGTTCGAATCTTACCATAACCTTTTTTTCATTATGAACTTTGTCAAAAAGATAGAGTAAATTAAAAAATCATAGCCCTTTAGCACATGAACTTGAAGTCTAGTGGTGAAGGCAATGGTCTCCCAAGTGGTAAGTAAATGGTTCGAATCTTACCATAACCCTTTTTCATTATGACCTTTGTCAAAAACATTAAAGTAAATCAAATATTCATAACCGCTCAGCACATGATCTCATAGTCAAGTGGTGAAGACAATGGTCTCCCAAGTGGTAAATCGATGGTTTGAATCTTATAATGACCGTTTTATAATCATGAACTTCGTGAAAAGGTTAAAGTAAATCAAATATTAAATAGCTGTTCAGCACATGTTCTCGTAGTCTAGTGGTGAAGACAATGGTCTCCTAAATGGTAAATCGATGGTTCGAATCTTACCATACCCGTTTTTTCATTATGAACTTCGTGAAAAAGATAAAGTAAATCAAATAATCATAGCCCTTCAGCACATGATCTTGTAGTCTAGTGGTGAAGGCAATGGTCTCCGAAATAAGTCGATGGTTCGAATCTTACCATAACCCTTTTGCATAATGTCCTTTGTCAAAAACGTTAAAATAAATCAAAAAATCATAGCCGTTCAGCACAATATCTCGTAGTCTATTGGTGAAGACAGTAGTCTGCCAAATGGTAAATCGATGGTTCGAATCTTACCAACCCATTTTTTCATTATGAACTTCGTGAAAAAAATAAAGTAAATTAAATAATCATAACACTTTAGCACAAGATCTTGTAGTCTAGTGGTGAAGACAATGGTCTCCAAAGTGGTAAATCGATGGTTCGAATCTTACCATAACTGTTTTATCATCATGAACTTCGTGAAAAGGTTAAAGTAAATCAAATATTAAATAGCTGTTCAGCACATGATCTCGTTGTCTAGTGGTGACGACAATGATCTCTCAAATGGTAAATCGATAGTTCGAATCTTACCATAACCGTTTTTCATTATGTCCTTCGTGAAAACGTTAAAGTAAATAAAATAATCAGGCGTTAAACACATGATCTCGTAGTCTAGTGGTGAAGACAGTGGTCTGCTAAATGGTAAATCGATGGTCCGAATCTTATCATAACCGTTTTTCATTATGAACTTCGTGAAAAAGATATAGCAAATTAAATACTCATTCTCGTTCAGCACATGATCTCGTAGCCTAGTGGTGAAAAAAAGATTCTCCAAACTCTGGGCAATAAACTACACCTACTATAAGTTGATGAAACCCTCTAGGTAAGCGAGAAGGACGTAGCAGAGCCCACAACACTTCCACATTTTTGCTTTGCATATCTAATAATTGTCGACAAAATATTGATGACTTCACGTATAGACCGACACCTCATGTAATTTATGAACTCGGTCTCGTCGCAACAATTGATAATTAGGAATATTAACTGCTTCATTTGGTATTGATTCCTTTAACCATGTCTCTGTAAACATAGCAATGTCAATGTCTAACGTCAATATGGTTTCCACAATTTCATCAAGTTTAGGAGCGAGCGACATTGTGTTGGACAACAATAATGACGGGACAAATTCTTGCTTTCGTGTATTAACCAAAAGGGAATGTTCAGGCAATCTCTTAATATGAATCAAATTTGAAGGATTCGAATAAGGACAGCGTCTGTTTCGTTTATTTACGCGATTGCTAGGAGAAATTCGAATTGAAATCTGAGCCATTATTCAGAAGTTGAGGAGTTTTCACCTTGGGGTGATTTGCTTTTGGTTTACAGCTTTTGCTTTATTGGTTTTCGCAAAGCTTCTTTAGATTTCCATAATTGGCAACTCACAAATTTGGGCCAGAAATCTTTTTGCTGTAGAAGAGGGAAATCAGCGGGGGGGATGTGTACCTTGGCCGATACCGTTCCTCACGTTTACTGGGAAAGACCGAAATAAATGTTGGATTTATATTTCGCTGCGTGAGGTACGATTGGATATGTTTTTCATTCACGCTGCTTGCAATTTCAGATAGGAATATTCTCTTTGTTTGGTTTCGCCTACGCTCTACTCCTACAAAACCATCAGCACTAATCCTACTATTGTTATGCTTAGTGGTAAAATGTTGTTGTGGTTTTAGAGCATTTCTATTTGTGGGATTTAAGACCGGCTTTGATCCGGCAGCTTTAGCATACGTTAACTTGTCATTTTCAGCTTGTTTATTGGTCTCAACTGGACTGTCAATAATTACAATATCTTTGTTATTTTCGGGACTTAAGGCCTGGTCTTGGTTCGAACTAGCGGGATTTTCACTCAACAAGTTGGTATTCTCATTGTTGCTCGTAATCACAATTCCTAGCGATTTCGATGGCTCAGTGCTCGCTAATTGTTTTCTATTTGTAGCCTTACTATCGCTATCTACTTCATTTACATCACCAACAAACACTTCATTTGAATGTTCTACACGGAACTTTGTATATTCAGCAGCTAGAAGCGATGTTTCTCGTATAATGCTATCATCGTTTTTACCCATAAGATCCCGAACTTGTGATATAACAGCAGTCATGTGTTCAAACTTATCTGACAATGCTTGAATCGCTTTCTTCGCCACTAGACTGCAAGATCTTGTGCTGAATGGTTATGGTTATTTAATTTATTTATCCTTTTCACGAAGTTCATCAAGAAAAACGGTTACGGTAGGATTCGAACCATCGATTTAACACTTGGGAGACCATCGTCTTCGCCATTAGAGCACAAGGTCTTGTGCTGGATGGTCTTGGTTATTTTGTTTACTTTATCCTTTTCACGAAGTTCATTATGAAAAACGGTTATGGTAGGATTCGAACAATCAATTTACCACTTGGGAGACCATCGTCCTCGCCACTAGACTGCAAGTTCTTGTGCTGAACAGTTATACTTACTTAATTTACTTTATTCTTTTCACGAAGTTCATAATGAAAACGGTTATGGTAGGATTCGAACCATCGATTTTAACACTTGAGAGACCATCGTCTTCGTCACTAGAGCACATGGTCTTGTGCTGGATGACCATGGTTATTTAGTTTACTTTATCCTTTCACGAAGTTTATAATAAAAAATAGTTTTGGCAAGATTCGAAACATCGATTTACCACTTAAGAGACAGTTGTCTTAGCTATTAGACTGCAAGGTCTTGTGCTGAGCGGCGATGGTTATTTAATTTACTTTATTCTTTTCACGAAGTTCATAAAAAAAAAGGTCATGGCAGGATTCGCACCATCGATTTACTACTTAGAAGACGATTGTCTTCGCCATTAGACTACAAGATCTTGCGCTGAACGGTTATGGTTATCTTAATTTATTTATCTTTTACAAAGTTCATAATGAAAAACTGTTACGGTAGGATTCGAACCATCGATTTAACACTTGGGTCCTCGCCACTAGACTGCAAGATCTTGTGCTGAACGGTTATGGTTATTTAATTTATTTATCCTTTTCACGAAGTTCATAATGAAAAACGGTTATGGTAGGATTCGAACCATCGATTTAACACTTGGGAGACCATCGTCTTTGCCACTAGAGCACCAGGTCTTGTGCTGGATGGTCTTGGTTATTTAGTTTACTTTATCCTTTCACGAAGTTCATAATGAAAAAGGGCATAGCAGGTTTTGAACCATCGATTTACCACTTGGGAGACAGTTGTCTTAGCTACTGGCCTACAAGATCTTGTGGGGAATGGCCATGGTTATACTTAGTTTACTGCATTTCTTTTCACGAAATTTATAATGAAAAACGGCTATGGTAGGATTCGAACCATCGATTTACCACTTTGGGACCATTGTCTTCGCCAATTGAGTACAAGTTATTGTGCTGAACGGCCATGTTCATTTAATTTACTTTATCTATTTCACGAATTTATAATGAAACACGGTTATGGTAAGATTCGAACAATGATTTGCCATGGGGAGATCATTTAAGTTTGAAAACCTTCAATCCAGCTGTTTTTGAAGCATTCTAATAAAATTTTGTGTGTTCCTTCACAGGCAGCTAGTGATCTACAATAAAAATAACCAATGATTCAATATTTTGTCCACCACAACCAAGGTGTGTACATAGTTTTTACTAGCAAACAACTCTAACATGCCTTTCCCTGAACAAGTAAAGTTGTCGGGTTTAAATAGAAATAAACACACTTACAATGATTTCACAACTTCTTCTTCTCGTTCCCGTTTGCTTCTATCCGAATCGTTAAACAAGTTTTTAAAGAAAATATCTAAAGCTGGTAACGAGATGTTATCATTGAATCACCACCTTTTCGTGTATGGAAATGAATATTGTGTTTCCATACTGCTTAATTCACGATCAATATGGCGGTTGGTCGGTAGCTCTATATATTTTTTTAAGATACTTATTTTATCTAACGAGTTTTGTACATCTCGACCAATTAATATGGCATTTAAGAATGCTAATTTCATGGATTTGGACGGAATGGCTGCGGATGGCATAACCTTGAGTATTTGTAGAGATATTGCTTTTCGATGTCGGGTCAACATACAACGAGTTGGTTTTGAATCTAAATACAAAGTCTCATTTGCGATTGCTAAAGAAACGAAACATTGATTTGTTAGTCTAGTCCTATTTGCGAAGCCTTTTAAGAAGGATCTATCAATGTGTGTGGATGTTTAGTCTAATCCTGGTCCTCAATCTTTTGATAATAATCAGTCGGATAAGATGTCTCAACATCGAAAGCAGTCACGTTTGATGAACACGTTTCGACCCGCTAAAATCCTGAGGAGCTTAGTTCCATGCTTGGGCAGTTGAATCTACAGAAAGGTTGGTTGTTCCATATGACCTATAGGAATATTTTCTATAATACCTACTTGGCAAACACCTCCGCGACACTATACAATCACTATCATCATGCAAATCATCAGCCTGTAAACATATATGGCAGAAATGATATTAATTAAGAGAAACAATCTCATCAATATTCCTTTACATTCAAAATTGCCAACACTCCTGATACAGCTGTTACTCAGCTTTGTTCTTTTGGTCTTCTCAACTGCCGGTTTATTCGAAACAAAGCCAATTTAGTCAAAGACTATGTGGTTGAGAATGAATTTGATATATTTGCGATTACAAAAACCTGGCTTTACCCTGACAAATTTGATCTTATATCTATTGGAAATTTCACCCCGAAGGGCTACTCTTTAAACATATCTCGAGACAACAAGGTAGATGGGGAGGCATTGGTATATTATACAATAACACTTTAAAAGTCAAGCTCTGGACTCGGCGAACATGTTCACACACATTAAGTCTTTCGAACTGATGGGTATGCAAATCAATGTGTTACATCACCAATACAATAATAATCGTATATAAAATCCTCCATGTGACGATAAGTCGGATATAACAACAACAAAAATTCTCAATCTTGTTGATTCTTTTAATCTCGAACAACATGTACAACAACCAACACACATTGCTGGTCACACGTTAGACCTTATCTTGTCTTGCCATGAGGGAAATATTGTTCAATCTATTGACGTTCATGATCCATCTATATCTGACCATTACACGGTTACATGTGAACTCAATTTTAAAAAAACATTGTTTCAGAGAAGGGTCGTGGAGTCGCGTAAAATTAAACAAATCAATATGGACTCATTCTTTAATGACATTAGGCTATCTCCGATTATCACTGGAACACGGCTGATATTAGTGCAAAAAGTCAACCAATACAACTCAGAGCTGTCCAGAACTCTGGATCATCATGCACCACTTATCACCAGAGAGATAATTAGTCATCCAGCTGCACCTTGGTACACTGAACAAATTAAAAACGAAAAACGTATCAGAAGAAACTCGAGCGGGTATGGCGTAAGTCAAAACAATCCTGTGATCGTCTAAAAGACAGTCAGCCATGTCGCCGTGTCAGTGAGCTATTATCGGAAAGTCGTACTCGTTACTATTCTGAAATTGTTAGAGATAATGGGAGTGACCAAAGGCAATTATTTAAAACCATTGGAAAGTTTCTACATCATACCCCTGATTCTTAATATCCTGTGTGCCAATCTGATCAGAATCTAGCTAACAATTTTATGACTTTCTTTGAGGACAAAATTTTGTAATAATGTAATATTTTGGTATTTTGATTTTTGTTTAAGTTCGTGATGTATTTTTATGTAGCCTCAGTCTTATGCTAATGGGAATTTTTTTTAGATGTGAAGAGAGGACGGCCATCCGAATTAAAGTACTAAATGTGCTTTGTAACATATTAGGAACGTTATCTCTACTATATGAGGTATAAAATATTGGTACTTTGAATAAATTTTAGTCCATTTTTCTAGACATTAGTACGGTGGCCCAGAGGTGCAAAACACAAACGCAAATTCAAAACACAAACGAAATTCAAAAAACATAAACGCAAATCATGAAAGCACGAACGCAAATTCAAAACAGAAACGCAAATTCAAAACACGAACGCAAATTCAAAAAACGAACGCAAATTCAAAACACGAACGCAAACTCAAAACACTAACGCAAAACCAACAACTTGAACGCGGAGAAAAAGGAAGTACAGACTGGTACAGACATACCCTGTCAGTAAAAGGAAGCCTATTTTCGCTGAGTGCAAGTATTAGCGCCATGACAAACACGTGGTTCTTCCAATCTGGCTTGTATCAAATTTGCAAATAAGGTAAGCTTTGATTTTAAAAAACCTTTAAAAGTTATTTTTATGGGCATTTCCTTCCATTTTTATACTTTTTGGAAATATATTTGCGCAGCGTACCGTAGTGTTCACAACTTAGAATTGGCACAAATCACAACATTCATTTTTATGCAAATGTATATGTATATTAGTTGTATAATAAATTCACATTGGATGATAGGTGGTACACATTCCCCATCATGTACTGTACTAGAATTAGGTTTTGCGCATATAAGCAAGTTTTTTTTTTTTAGTTTGGGAATGATCTCTTTTAAATATAAACATTTTTATCTGCTTTGTGTACTTCCCAATTGATTTGACCAAAACTGTATTAATTAATATTACATTGTATTAATATGATGAGGCGTCAATAAAGTTATAAAAATTTAATTTTTTAACTGCATATATATATATATATATATATATATATATATATAGATGTTTTGTCCATCGTGCGGAAACCTATGTGTTAACAGCAATGAAAATTTTTGCAATTCCTGTGGCTCAGCATTAAAAGACGGAAATCTTACAAAGCCCAAGGAAATGTCAAATAATGCAAGTGGTGGCTTAAAAACTTTAACTTTTGAAGAATTTCTGAAGAGAGGATCAAGCAGAGAAACTAAAGACCAAGAACAACGTCAACAAACCTTTAACGAAATGAAAAAAAGAAAATCAGATGAAAGAACGAAATCATAAAAAAAAAAAAGGAAGAAATTGTAAAGGTTTGTTTATTATTTCACACTTATACTAGAGATTGACACATGACGGGTTCCCCCTTATCATCATATATTTTCTAAAGTTATAAGACATTGATAAATTTGGCAGTACAACTTAGCAGTAATAGTAAACTTAATATTATTTTGGTAGATAGCATTTGGTTTAGCATTTATACAGTTGTCATATCAGTTTACATGATGCAATCTATGATTATTATGAAATTGTAATTATATAGATAAATAGTGGGTTGGTAGAATGTGTAGTAGCAAGGCAGCTAAAAGTCAAAAAAGGTTCTCTTCTACCTCTCGATTTTAAAAAAAGAAAATGATTCCAGTTGTAAAGTGAAGAGTTTAGGGATGGACAAGCAGTTGGCTCATAATAAACACCTGAGGGATTCTGGTGACTTTGATTGTGTTCTGATGTACCCAGACTTTGGTCTGGTTAACACTATTCCAGGAACTTCACAGCCATTTACAGTTGAGAGATATAAGGAAGCAATTGGAAGGGCCTTATAATCGAGTCAACTTGTACTTGTGCAAGGTCTCTGACTTAATTTAAAAGTGAGGATTATTTACCTATAACAAACTGATTTGCATGTAATTAAAGCATATACAGTACAGTTCTCCAATCATGTATGTTAACATCAGTTTTAAATTTTTTCAACTTTTAATTCTTGTCACCCTCACTTATGATCTTTTATGACAAAATCCATACAGAAATGATGAAATCAGGTCAAGTTATATTTTTGGCCCTAAAAATCAGTCCCATGTTGTTGGATATAAAAAGTACCCCAAAAACCAGGACTTCATGATGTTGTGTGACATAGGACTTAGGATGGCCCCACACTACAATGCTATAGGGCCTATAAGAAACACCTAATGACAATAATGACATAAATGTTGCTATAATGCTATATTTATATGTTTGTACTTGCCAATGATATTGAGAATACTGAAGATGAATCTCTGGGTAATTATGAATTTAGTGTGGTAAAAACAGTACTGTTATCAACTGACAACCAATAAAATAGAACCAACTGATTAAAAATTTTCATTTCAAATTTCTTACTCCTGTATATTTAGGACCACACAGCCCCCAAACAATTAATTCTCAGGACTGGAATAGCAACCAAACTATGTTAACTCCTAACAAGCAGGCAATTTTTTGCTATGATTACCAAACAAGTACCTCTGAAACCCAAGCGAGTATCTCCGCCACCAAAGCAAGTATCTCTGATGCCCAAGAAAGTACCTCTGGTAACAAAGCAACTACCTCTATCAACCAGGCAACTGAAACAAATATCACTGAAAATTTTTTATTTCTAGAAGATATATTTGAAGGTTGGAAATATCATGCATGGAAGCCCTTACGAAAATGTTCTATAGAATCCTATAGAATATGCTATAGCATATTCTAAATCCTATAGAATATTCTATAGGACTTTTTATCCTATAGAATATTCCATTGGCATATTCTATAGAATTTACAGATCCTATAGAATATTCTATAGGACTTCTTATCCTATAGCATATTCCATTGCCATATTCTATAGAATTTACAGATCCTATAGAATATTCTATTGTACATAAATTCACATTAAATATCGAATGATATATTCTATAGAACATGCTGTACACAATAATCTATAAAATGTTATACAGAATGTGAATTTATGTAATAATTAAGGCAATTTAAAATATAGCAATTTTAGTACACGATTGATATTGGTCGAGAAATGTGTTTTCATCTGTCTAGAAACACAAAAGTTGAATAGCATCATATTTGTATTTTGTGTGAGGTCCTCTCGACATACTTTTTAAATCTTAATGTTAAAATTTTCCGCAAAAATCATTCGTTTTGTAAGGACAAATCACAAGTATTTAGACATATCGGTTTCATAATATGCCTGTTCGCAGGTTAGATGGCGGGCGTTTCGCCCAAACAAGGCCGCAAAGTTATGTGGGACTTGTGTAACTGACACGCATAACGCATTATTTTCAAATTGTGAGCGCGTCTTTGTCATTCGTTCAACGTTTTATAACTGATACTGGTAGAATTTAGCGAGTTTTTCTTTCGTATTTGAACATAAAATACGCAGTACTTGAATTTGTCGATGAGGAGTATAGAAGGTTGGTGAAACGCGCTGGATTATGTGAGAAGAATCAGAAGATTCGGATAATTTTGTGAATGGTACATGAATATAGACTAGGATGGTTAGCTGGAAAACGCGGAGGTTCTGTCCACACACTCCATGACTGGAAAGATCTCCAATACATTAAAGGAGAAGAATGCCAAGCCACAACTTGACAAGGAAAAAGTCAATGGCATATGTGGTAAGCTAATAACTTATTTCAGTTAGCTAAATATATATTGTATACTATTTCATCACTCACAGCATGGTAAGACAAGTCCTGCATTTTTTAAATAATTTTCAATCATATTCCTTAATGTAGAGTATACTTCAAAAAGATATGGTTGTCCTGCATCTGAAGTGTGACAAGTAATGCTAAGAAAATGCTAAAAAGAAGTCCTGCGAAAAAAAATGAACTGAGCCACTGGTCAGACAAACACTTTAAAAATATCCAACATATAGAATAATAGACAATAATTAATATTACCAAAATACATTACAAACAAAAGTATTCAATGTTGCACAACTTTTGTTGTACTGATACATATATGCCAATATTTCTAATATATATCTTTTTATTCTTGAAGTGATTTTCATCATTGATGTTTTCTCATGGCTAGACATAATATATTGGTAATATTGCACAGAAGAGTGAATAGCACATCTTAATTGTGTAATATTGCAATTGCATGTTCTGTAGAATATGCTACTGTATGTAGCAGCATATCCTATAGCATTCTATAGCATCTTCTATAGCATCTTCTATAGAATCTTCTATAGGATCTTCTATAGAATCTTCTATAGCATCTTCTATAGCATCTTCTATAGAATCTTCTATTGAATGTTTCATAGAATATCCTATAGAATATTCTATAGAATTAGTGCCAAAATCTTTTAGAATATTCTATAGGATATTCTATAGAATATTTCAATAGAATATTCTATAGAATATTTTCGTAAGGGAGGCCCTCTAATTCCTATCGAGTATTGTATTGCATATCACATGTAGAATAGTCATTTTTAATTTTTCTGGATATACTAGTTGAAACAGAAAACGTCAACAACACTGCCCTTACGAAAATGTTCTATAGAATCCTATAGAATATGCTATAACATATTCTAAACCCCATAGAATATTCTATAGGACTTCTTATCCTATAGCATATTCCATTGCCATATTCTATAGAATTTAGAGATGCTATAGAATATTCTATTGCACATTCACAGTAAAATATATTCTATAGAACATGCTGTACACAATATTCTATAGAATTTAGAGATGCTATAGAATATTCTATTGCACATTCACATTAAATATCCAATAATATATTCTATAGAATATGCTGTACACAATATTCTATAGAATATATGTTATACAGAATGAGACCTTTATGCAATTTAAAATATAACATTTTTACTACACTATTCATTGGTCGAGAATTATATTCGCATTTTTTGTAAGGTTCTCTCGACGACATACTTTTAAAGTCTTAAAGTTAAAATTCTCAGCAGAAATCATTCGTTTTGTAAAGACAATTCACGAATATTTCACACATATGACATATCTCATATGAGTCATATCTGTTTCATAATATGCCCGTTCGCAGGTTAGATGGCGGCGCGTTTTGCCAAAACAAGACCGCAAGGTTATGCGGGACTTGTTTAACCGCCACGCATTATTTTCAAATTTTGAGCGCGTATTGTCTGTAGTTTGTCATCCGTTGATTCAACGTTTTATAACTGATACTGGTAGAATTTAGTGCGTTTTTCTTTCGTATTTTAACATAAAATACGCATTCTTTGAATTTGTCAAAGAGGAATCATAGGAGGGTGGTGAAACGCGCTTTAGTATGCGAGAAGAATCAGAAGATATGGATAATTTTGTAAATGCGTGAAAGGTGACTAGGATCGTGAGAAAGAAAGGCCATGGCAATGAGAAATTTCTAAAGTTAAAAAAATAATCAAAGTTCATTGACCCATCTACAACAACATGTGTATCTAAAGTATTGGAATTCAGTGGTGAGTGTGTTTTGTATATGCTATAAATGCTATATGTTTGTATAGGCAACATATGTTCTGTATACCATTATAATTAATCTCATAAATTTTTATTCACCTTTAGATTAAACTTTTATTTGAACATTTTATTTACACCTTTTATTTATACCACCATAAATATAGAGCCATTCCAACTAAAAATTATTTCTGTCAAGACATTTGCACTAGCTCTAGATAAATTTATATATCATTAAAATTGAATTAAATAAGCTAGGTCTCAAGTGTTTAATTGTGTGTTTACTGTTAAAATTTACAGATTTCCTTTTGTCCAAGCATCACACTAACCAAAGGTCAAAATGGAGCTCTATTAAAGCAATATTAAATGTGAAAGGTTTTGTTTATGCAGTGCCGTGGATGCAAGAACAACTTTGCTCTCATTCCGTCACTGGAAAGGCTTCAAATGCGTAGCTTAATTCAAAGAAAAGGATGCAAAACCAGAGCCAGAGAAAGTTAAGAGTATATATGGTAAGCAGTATAATTGTTAGTAATTATGTCTGGTCTAAGTTAATATATCTTATATACATATCTTGGTTCAGTTATTGATGAGTTTTACCTTTTCTAGCTGTGTCTAAAGTATAGTGCAAAAAGGTTTGAGGGAAAAGAGGCAGACATATGACAAGTTATGGCACCAAAGATTAATAATATTGTGCAAGTTGAGAAAACCAAGTTGAAAGCATCTGGACATCAGTAACTATATGACATTCCATTTTCTACTATTTACATGTTCTGTACATGTAAATATATTTAGTATAATAGCCTAGTTATATTTTTGCTATTTTCTTGCACAATCATTTATTTGGTGGGAAAACTGCAGTATGGTAATAATTTTATCTAGAAAATATTGAATAAATTTATACATTCATAAAAAACCAAGCTAAAATATTCAATTTCAGTGACACCATATTGTTTCAATTACTTAGTGCATAATATTTCAATTGAATCCTCCTCAAAATGTGTGAAATGTATATAATTTTACTTAACTACAATTTAAGCTAAACAGCCTTCAAACACCGGCTGCAGTTGTTTTATCCACGAAACAAAATGGTTATTTGACAGACTTAATTACCAGAACTAGAGTTCTACATGCAGATTAAAGTTATATGGACACTTATAGGACTTGTTTTTTATTCTTTGTTGTATAATATATGTATTTCAATTTCTTTAATCTCTAGATTTATTTATATGTAATTTAAGCAAGGCATTTCATTAAATCTTTGCATCAATTGAACTTTAAGTAAATAAATTTGTTACATATATTTGGGAATATTTTATTTGTTTGTATGTCTCACTCTTGGCAGAAAGAAGTTTTGATTATGTTGTTATAAAGTGATATATTTTCAAAGTCGAAACATGGACGCATGTTGAATATACCATTTATCATCCAATAGCATATTTAATAGATTATCCTATAAAATATACTATAGAATACATTATTCTATGGAACATTTTATCACATATCAATAGGATCATTAATGGAATATTCCATAGATTGAAAAATTTTATGGAACATTTCATATAGGATGTCATAGAATATGTGTTAGAATGTTCCATAGAATACCAGTATTCTATAGAACATTCTAATGAATGTTCTGAAGGATATTCTATTGAGTATTCTATAAAACATGGCATATGTTATAGAATATTCTATTAAAGGTTCTATAGAACGTGTTGTAGAACGTTCCATAGAATAGGTTCCAAAATCCCTTAGAATATTCTATAGGATATTCAGAAAAAATTTAATGGAATATTCTATAGAACATTTTGTAAGGGTGAGGTCATATCCCTGACATCGTTGGAAGAAATGGAAAATGAGGTCTTGGTAATCCATAGAACTCAAGTAAAAATGATTTCCTTTACTATTTTGCTAAATAGTAACATTTTAACAAGTTCATAAGTGTACAAATAATCGATCCCAGAGGTATTGTAGAGAAAGGTGTAGGTAGCGGGGCTGTACGAGATGCGATTTCCATATTTTGGAAAGATATCTGCAATAGCTATATGCTCGGTGAAGCTGAAAGGGTACCAATAATTCGTCATGATGTGTCTAAGTGAATGTGGCAGGCTCTCGCCAGAGTCCTACTCAAAGGTTATGTGCAACAACACTATTTGCCTATTCAAATATCCCCAGTCTTTTTAAGCTGCTGTCTTTTCGGGGAGGAATCTGTCACTTCTGAGATGTACTTTAACTCTTTTATGAAGTATATCTCTAGAACCAAAGCCATCTTCGCAGAAAAAGTTCTTTCTTCCTCTGTAAGTGTTGATACTGAAGAGGTTTCAGATCTTTTAACGGCTTTTAAGTGCAAGAAGATTGCTACGCCTGAAAACTTTAAGGATCTGATTATTGAAATAGCACATAAAGAATTGGTGCAGAAACCAAGATATGCATTTGACTGTTGGTCAGAAATCGTAGTACCTTTGAAATCTTTTATCACTTCTAACGACGCCTTGTTTCAGATATACACCTCTTTTTTTCCTACTGCGAGCAGAGTATGTAAGCTCATTAAAGCTGAACCAAAATCCCCTGCTGAGAATGAATCATTAAGTCATTTAAAGCGTTGGATCAAACGTCTTAATACGAATTATCTTAAACACTTCTTGAGAATATCCACCGGATCCGATATTATTTTAGTTGAGGAGATTTCTATCGCATTTACCTCTTTGGTTGGTTAAAGTCGTTCGCCAGTGTTTCATACTTGTGGAGCAGTGATAGAGCTCCCATCAACTTACAACGATTTTGGCGATTTTAGAGAGGAATGGTGCAGTCTTATGTCTCACTCAGACATTGGTATGGCATTAGTCTAAGGCCTGTGTTAGACGTCGCATTTTAGTCGCGTCGAATCCAATTCAAACAATAGATAATGAGATGATAAAACTCATTAAACTTCATTATCATCTCATTATCTATTGTTTGAATTGCATTCGACGCGACTAAAATGCGACTTCTAACACACGCCTAACTGACGTGAATGGGTGATTAAGGTGTTTGTTATCCCACGTTTTGTATAAGGCAGAAGTTGTTTATAATTACATGTTTCTTTTATGTTTTTTGAAGTAATTACTTGAGTTTCTGTATCTTTAGAAGTCTCATAAGAATTATTTGTTCATATTGCTTATAACATGCATATTAGTTACTAAAACTTTTAGTACACACTATATATGTAAAGTTTATATATACTGTTGTAAAGTTCATATTATCAGTTTTAACAAAGAACACTTAAATAGGTGGCAATTGAAGCAATTAACGTTAAATTTAATTTGAAACCTCGTAAACTTTTAGCGGTGAAATTCGTGGCTTCTATACATTCGGCTGATAAATTTTTGCTTATGACATGGAATTGCAAGCAATTTCCTCCATTTGTAAAAAGGTGTTTCCTATATAATTCTATGGCTTATATTAGGCAACTTAAGCAACGATAACGTTGACGTCCTGGACGTTAACTGTACTTTCGTACTCCCATTTACCAGTAAGGATAAAGGTCAGCTTAAGAGCTGCTTTCCAGTTACGCGTTTTTTATATGTCTATGTTTTATATGCCTAAGTTTTTGAAGTGGTTTTTCTTTCGTTGTTCTGTTGCTTAAGGTCCCTACTTGTTTTATACTACGTTGGAATATGAATTCACTTAGTTTGTTAGATTTTTTCGTTGTTTTTTCTTGGTTCACACTTGGGCTGCTGCAATTAGCAGTTCATAATTATTGAGAGAATCGTTCCATGTTGTTGGCTCCTGCAGTTGTAATATTGAAAAATTATAATTAAAATATTACTTTGTGTATTTCGTCATCTTCAACGGCAACGTTGCCTTCGATCGCTTGGATATCATGTTGCAGGCACTCCACCTTATGATCAACCGCGTCAACTGACTCGGGCAAGAAAAAAAGTTGATCAGAAATGCCATGAGTAGTGTGGTATCTGGATTTTCTAACATAATAGGCATTCCAGGACTCCTTAATAGCCTTTAGGGAATCCCTCATCACTTTAATGAAACAAAACCAAAGACATTCCAGCTGAAGTATATTGCTTGTGTCAACAATACCTCTGTCTACCAAATCTTTAAAAAAATTAATCCACCACGATGCCCACGACCGACGTAGCATGGCCCACCACGCCTCTATACGCTGGTTGCTGTGTGACGATCCATACGATGTGCTTTTATCCCATTATAGTGATCTCTGTGGTTTCGACGTAAGTTGCACTGAGCAGTGCCCATTATACTATTTTCAGTCCCTTTGTCCGTTCGTAGAATTGTTGGGCAACCGTTTTGGGATTTAACACAATCAAGAAATATTCCTCCAATGACCCGAGGGTCGCTATTTGTTCGAACGATCTCTAACCACATAATTCGCCTGCTAAACCCATCAATGCAGCCGTGAATGGGAAACCCAAACTGTTTGAGTTTATCGTACCCATCGGCATGCCAGGTAAAGTTTGGACCAGGATTTAAATACTCCCTCCGCTGCAGCTTATGAGCTTTTCTTACTGCACAACCTTCAGGATTAAGCACCTTTAAGATACTTTGAGCTGTTGAACGGCGCACACGCATGCCATATTTTGATTGCAGTTTCCTCCACATTGATCTGTATCCTAAGAGGTTGCCATTTTCATGTAGTTCTCTTTGAACGCATTCTCTAACTTGTTCTTCATTCGCGTTGTATCTTCTTCTTCCCAAACCATACTCCTGTAATCTGGTGATGAGCGCTCTTTTACATATTTTGATATCATGATATTTTTCTAAACATTCCAGTATCGTTTTGTACTTAAAATTTCTTCCGTAGTAAAAACGATCGCTTTCCTCCCATATCAATTTTATATTTTACTAGGCCAAAAGACAAAAATGCATTTATAAATGTATTATACTTTGCAACAATAATTAATAATATTATTAGACTTATCATTGTTGACTTTAAATTTGTGGTGCGCTAGGTCGTTTTGGATTTAAATAAATAATTAAATATTTGCGTTTGTGTTTTGAATTTGCGTTTGTGTTTTAAATTTGCGTTTGTGTTTTGAATTTGCGTTTGTGTTTTGAATTTGTGTTCGTGTTTTGAATTTGCGTTCGTGTTTTGAATTTGCGTTTCTGTTTTGAATTTGCGTTCGTGCTTTCATGATTTGCGTTTATGTTTTTGAATTTGCGTTTATGTTTTTGAATTTGCGTTTGTGTTTTTGAATTTGCGTTTGTGTTTTGAATTTGCGTTTCTGTTTTGCACCTCTGGGCCACCGTACATTAGCGATATTAGGAATCTTTTTCTAGTTTTGTAACTCCTTGTTTTTTACAGGGAGAAATACTTGAGAATTCAGTGTTGCCACATTTAGACCACATTGCGAAAGATCGGGATATTTTTGTGCAGATCCGAGGTGTCCAGCTTCTGGTCGATGTTATTGCATCCTCTGATTCACCGAAAGTTTGCGATGTTTTGCATACAATCGAGAAGGTACTGATACAATCCTTTTCAGACGGTTTCATTTCTCCACTCCAATTTGCCTCTTCATTCGTGATGAGCTGATACTGTACTTCAGTAGAAAACTCTCTCTTATCAGTGAAAGCTTCCTGACCTGAACCCAACTATATTTCCGCAAATTGGATCGTTTTACACGGGAGTCGTGAATGCAAACGCATCAGTGAAGTAAAAGGATATATATTTCATTTATCAATTCCAGATTGCCACTGTCCAGTAGATCCTCTCAAGCGATACGTCAAGCCGTCGTGTAAAGAACATGTAAGGTAATTATAGAGACTGCAAGGTATTTGTAGGAACATCTAGAGACATATAATTACATCTAATCACTGTAAATTGTCTTTGTTGCTGCAGCCTCAGGATGAAACAGCGTAGAAAGACATCAAAGAGGCTGCATTAGGATTAGTACGGGGAACTATTTTGGCTTCAAGCTAAATAGGGATTTTTGTCAGGACTTATCGTTCCAGTTGTATAAAATGAAACTATTCACAATGAATTCCAAATCGTAATTCATCAATGTATCAATGCCCCCCCCCTCTCTCTTTCAAAAATTAGACCCATATTCCATTTCTAATTTAATAAGTGGGTTCTTTAATAAGTGATAAGCTAGCTAAAGCTAATGTTTCCAAACTATTTCCACATCAACATATGCCATATTTTTGTGCAGAAGATTAGTGGTTATAAATTACATTGGAGTGAACGAAAGGTTCCAGTGACGTTAGAGGTACTATTATTGTTTTCAAGTTTCTTGATAACTTACCTGTGTCTTCATATATATATATATATATATATATATATATATATATATATATATATATATATATATATATATATATATATATATATATATATATATATATATATATATATATATATATATATATATATATATATATATATATATATATATATATATATACTGTCGTTGTCAAAAAGGTTGTCCTGAGCAAGTATATGTATATATCGATCACGTGACATTATTATGCATCAACACGCGTGGGATTGTACAAGCGTGTTAATTGCGAGTTTGAGTATAGCAAGGTGAACGATTAGAAAATGCCAAGACCATATTCGGATGATTTAAGGTGGAGAATGGTTTATCAACGACTGTTCTACGAAAGAATCATCGACGAAATTGCAGCACAGCTATTTGTTTGTTCAAAAACCGTCTATCGTACTCTCAGCACCTTTTGGAACACGGGTGATCGATGTGAAGCCTTGCCGTATGGGTCGCCTAACAGCGAGCGTATCTTTATTCCCACACGAAGAATATATTTCATGGACTGTTTACTGCGAACGCCGCAAATATAGTTGAATGAGATAGCAAGCTATATCATTAATGCTACTGGCTCTGCATTTGGCCCGGAGACACTGTGCCGAGCTCTCTATAGACTTGGAATAACACGCAAAAAGGTACGAACATTATGACATTATTTAAGTTGGAATATATACTCAATAGTCAATACCGCACGCTTGAAATCATATAACTATATTAATAAGACGCAAGCCATTCCACCTTTTCTAGTTGTTCTTTATCAACTCTTCAAGCCAGATTTCTTTTTCAGATACAGAGAATTGCCCTTCAACGAAGAAACGATATTAGGCTACAATTCATGGCCGAAATCAGCCTTTTTGACCCAAACCTGCTCGTTTTCCTCGATGAAACAGGCATTGTATGTACTAAATAATACCTTACTGTAACTGGATTGCACAAACTAGTAGATCTCTTATTTATTTGGTTCTACGTTTTAAGAATAAACGAATTGCTCAGCAATATGGATATAGTGCTCGTGGGATACCGCCTGTTGTGAGCGACTATAGCTATGCACGGTGGACACCGCGCTATTCCATTATTTCGGCAATATTGTGTGATGGACTTCTTGCGAACTGTTTGTTGAAGAATCCCGAAGAAAGATTTGAAACACGCTCCTTTATCCATTTTCTTGATGAACAGCTTTTACCAGCTATAAATCGATTTGATGGGGAAAACCCGCGATCCGTTCTCGTTATATGGTTGAGATTTGAATATAATTAATGCAAATTCGCTGTTCTAACATATGTCTCAAGGGATGACTGAATTCGTGATCATGTTTTGATCTATTGATATCTGTTTAAACAAAACTTGTTGATGCACAAAGATGCAACTGCTAAAACTAGTAATACGCATATTTGTTAACAGATAACCACCCAACACATCATGTACAAGAAGTTGTAGAACGAGTGTACGACAGTCCTGATTTGAATCCTATTGAAGAGGTTTACATATAGCTTGCTATCTCATTCAACTGTATTTGCGGCGTTCGCAGTAAACAGTCCATGATAATATATTCTTCTTGTGGGAATAAAGATGCGCTCGCTGTTGGGCGACCCATACGGCAAGGCTTCACATCGATCACCCGTGTTCCAAAAGGTGCTGAGAGTACGATAGATGGTTTTTGAACAAACAAATAGCTGTGCTGCAATTTCGTCGATGATTCTTTCGTAGAACAGTCGTTGATAAACCATTCTCCAACTTAAATCATCCGAATATGGTCTTGGCATTTTCTAATCGTGCACCTTGCTATACTCGAACTCGCAATTAACACGCTTGTACAATCCCACGCGTGTTGATGCATAATAATGTCACGTGATCGATATATACATATACTTGCTCAGGACAACCTTTTAGACAACGACAGTATATATATATATATATATATATATATATATATATATATATATATATATATATTATATATATATATATATATATATATATATTATATACTATATATATATATATATATTATATA
>NW_021163369.1:0-97484 GCF_004324835.1 Dendronephthya gigantea
ACCCACATGGCATTGATGTCGATGATGAAACAAACTCAGAAGAGCTACTTTGACCATGGAAGCATGATTATCTTGCTCATAAATCTGAATCCTGCAATATTAGAACAGAGTACGAAGGTATTTTATTAACAAAATCATTATCTGAGTATAATCTTTTATCCAAATTTAATAATAATTCAACAATCACTGTAAAAATAATTATACACAGTATCTCAAACTTAGACAAAATCGACAAACTTACAGCAGATATCTTCCAGTAGTTCTTTTTCAAAATATTTATTTGGTTGTCTTTTAAACGACAATTGTTGAATGGTTTTATAAAGCTCCACTCTTCACTCTTGATGCGTCCGCCATTTTAATTTAGTTTTTTGGATACTTCATGTTGTGCAAATGAAATGGATTCACACCAAAACGAAAAATATAAACAAAGCTCGCACATGCGTAGAAGCGAAAGGAAATTGCGGTGAAGAGCGGTGGAAATTGCGGTGAAGAGCAGTGGAAATTGCGGTGAAGAGCGGTGGAAATTGCGGTGAAAAGCGGTGGAAATTGCGGTGAAGAGCGGTGGAAATTGCGGTGAAGAGCAGTGGAAATTGCGGTGAAGAGCGGTGGAAATTGCGGTGAAAAGCGGTGGAAATTGCGGTGAAGAGAGCCGAAATTGCGGTGAAGAGCGGTTGAAATTTCTTATTTTTTTTGCCTGTTTTAAAGACACGGCTTCTGCGCGTGCGCCAGCCTGGGGACTCCACCCGAAGTTGATAATCCCCCGGATTGTTCAGTCTAAAAACCATGACCAGCCGACAATTTAAGAAAGAAATTCTCAATCTTTCAAGAGCACTGAGTCATGTCGTCGAGTAGAAAAGAATATGCTAGTAGAGATGCCTCTAAAGTGTATTTGTTGGGTTCTTTCCCTCGATGGAGAGCGTTTAAGGAGCAGCATAAATTGAGAACAGACAAGGATGTGGCGGATATGCTTCTTGACAGCTATCTTGCGATGAATCGTATAGTTTGGTAAGTATAAAATGATAAAACCTCTGATCTTTTTTGTGTGTTATTTGTTTACTTGATTTGCTTTTTATGTATGTGTTGAACTCACTTTAGCAATGCAGAGACGCAAACCGAAACGGTAATGGAATCAACGGATATGCCGCCAGGTACACCTTCCAAATATTTTTCTTCTCCCAGTAAGAACATATTTTTAAAGTGCTGCTCCAAAAACGTAAACATTTATTATTTTTTAAAATATTCGCATAAAACATTTGTATGAAATATTTTATAGTTAAAACCTCAACGCCAAGCGCGCACTCAATCCGCGTCGATTGTCTGCTTTGTCGGATGTTAGAACATCATATTCTATCAGGTAATTTGAAACTTATTGTGATTACTGAGTTTATAATTTGAAACCCATACATGCAAAGTTTCGCGCAGAGAGTATTACTTTTTAAATACGCAATATGTGTTTATATCTCAGGTCGGGTCAGAGTGTGATTTCTGACAGTCGAACATTGACAGCCAAAGATGATAGTTCTGATGATAAAAGTGATGATGATAATGACAATTTTGGTGAACACACTATCCAGGCAGACCAGGTTTTGTCGGACTATTCTCTTGAGTAAGTGATGATGCAAAACCTCAATAATAATCTTTGTGACATTCCTACTGTAATGCTTATTGATTTAAAACATAAATATACACATTATATATCACTGAATATGGCATAAAATATTTCGTCCAATAATATCTCTTACTGCCATTTTACTGTAGTGTATGTCCCCCGGGTTTTGACGTGCCATTACTGGATGACTTGCTCAATGTGACAATCCGTGGACATGATGGAGATGAGCCCACAGAAGATGTTGGAACCCAACAACAACAACAGCAGCAACATAAGACGACTCAACCAGAATACATCTCTACTGTGGAAGAAGTCAGTCCTGAAGATGCAATCAAGAAGGAAAAGTGTATTGTGTTTACAGACACTCTTATAGCTTTGATAACATCATTACATGGGAGTGTTTGTAAACGACAAGGATGTGGCCGTGTGTTGAGCTATAAGAAAACATATGTTGGAACATGCCTGGTCGTATCCTGGGGGTGTAGGTCTGGTCATGTTGGAGGCAGATGGGCAGCTCAACCCTCTTGCAACAAGATTAGAGCAGGCAACCTTGTGCTTGCTTCTGCTTTGTTGTTATATATTCTCAGTATTTCTCATTAATATTATTCAATCAGTATCAGAAGTTGTACATCATCCCTGCCATTAATGACTACTGGAAAGAACACAAACAGAAATGTTGGAAAAAAGAGAGAACAAAGAGGACCAGGTTATATTGAGTGGTGATGGAAGGAATGACTCGCCTGGCCATAGTGCACAATATTGTACTTACAGCTTGGCTGATACCAATGATCGTGCCATACTGCAAATGAATGTGGTTGATGTGAGAGAAGCTGCTGGTAAGAGCAATAATATGGAGAGGATTGGGTTTGAAAAAAAGATGGACACACTGCTTGCACCACAAATAGTTATGAAGGAGGTGGTAACTGATGGTCATATTGAAATTGCTGCATTGATGAGTAAGTATCTACATTATAACAATATGGCAATTCCTGAAACTCTAATAGTTCAACCTGTTATAATCAATATTGTCAGACTTTCAATAATTCAACAACTTCATTTGCAGATTGATTACAATGTTATATAATTAATTGTGTTTACCCTTTAAAAGACAGTGAGGGAATATTTACAACATGCATTTGTTTATTAATTAAGCATTATTGCATTTTTTAGAAAGGGAAGAGAAATATAAGGAGGTCACACATCAGAATGATGTGTGGCATGGAGCAAAGAACATTGCAAGGAAAATCACTACTGTAAGTGTTGAAGATATCAACCAGCAATTAGTTAAAAAACTTTCTTTATTTAGAATTGATTTTATTCTTTAGGCTGCTAAATCTAAAGACAATGCAGATTTGACCTTGTGGGCACCATCAATAAGGAACCATTTTTGGTATTGTTCAAAAACATGTGCTAATGACTCAAAAAATCTCAAAGTAAGATTCACATTGAAGTACTACTGGTTTTTGCAGCAATACTTATCTAGTTCATGCAAACTGTACATACATGTGTTAATATGTAGTCACTTTATGTTGTATTTTTTATATTTTTTAATAGGATAAGTGGATTGGTATTTTACACCATGTTGTTGATGAGCATGAGTGGGTGTTGGAGGAAGGTGTAAATGGTGGAAAATGTGAACATGATCCTCTTAATGAAAGTGAGAGAAAGAAGCCATGGCTTAAGAAAGAGTCTTCTGCCCATAAAGCACTGGCAAGATCATTCTGGACACTCGCTTTTTAAACACTTTGGTGTATTATGTTAACTTCAGGTAACAAATGAGATTGGATATTTGAAAATTTCAGATAAGTTATATCATCTCAAAGTTTGAAATATTTTTTAGGCACACAGGATTTTTAGAGTCCTTTCATAATGTAATTTTGATGTATGCTCCAAAGCGCCATGCCTATTCGTAAGTATATGACATATTATTACAAAGGTAACAGCTAATAAAACTCCTATCATGATAAAACTCTTATAGAAACCAGCTTGCCTCCTTGGACTTTAACCACCACAGAGGCCGAGCACCAGCAACTACAGCTGATGGGAAAGAAAGGTACTGGTATTGAAATTTTTGCCTTAGTGTTCCCATCCTAAGTGTGAACAACTTTTCAGGTCCTGTGCATTCTTATAGTGTAATGGTACTCATATTGTATGGAATTGTAAAGTGTTTTTTTATTAGGTACGGTCGGAAGTTCAGTAAGCGTACACAACAGTGGTGCTGTGTTCGTGTTCTTGTACCAAAGAATTTAGTTACATTCCTGAACTGATGCAGGTTTTTATAAAGAGGATCACATCAGAAGGGAATGTAAACAAAAGACTTGGTATTCCAAGTGATGATCCTAGACAAATTGCACCCAATATTGCCCCTGTTCCTCCTCCATCAGTACAGACACTTGTCGACACACATAGAACAAGATTTTAATGGTTGTGTGTAAAATCAAGTTACTTTGGGTAGGTGGAGCTCATTAGCCATGGTAGGCAGTTCACCTAAGAGAAGGAAAACTCTAATTTCAAACCGAATTAAAATATTGCTACGTTCTGTCTAATACGATTTACTTCATCTTCTAATAACACTGGATCAATAACATATCATCCTTCCTGGATCTCTAGGAAGAACAGTTTGGAACTGATAGAGCTATAGCCCATAATCTAAAGAATCCAATATCAATGCTTTCTTTTTTATTTTCCAATTATATGTACACTGTTAACAAAGTTATATTTCTATTTCGCATTGATCGGCAATGTTGATAAGTTTATGGCTCTAAAGTAATGTATATAAATAGTCGGGTTTACAATTCAACCGCATAAAAGGATTTTGGGGAACTGCATGATTACGACAGCAATAAATGGGTAGGATTCAGTTTCATTTTTCTATTATATTTCAACCAAGTATTGAAGACTTGAAAAAAAACGTAACGATCGACATGCATGGTTGAACTGGAAAACTGACGCATTTTTTTCATATGAATATACGTCGGAAATATATATATGTAAAGATTTGCAGACTGAAGTTCACATGATCTGAAAAGCAAATTAAATAGCATGCACATATATACCACATCTCTTGCAAAAAAACTTGCGACGAAATTGCCATTATACAATGGTTTTCCATTATAAAAACGGTTACAACTTCACTAAATAGCGGTGTGCATGTGCAAGCATGCGTCTAGCTATCCTTTGAAGGGTAGCTGGTCTTGTCTTGGGAAGATGAGTGCCTGCCTGTTAGTATAAATTAATGAATAAAATCCCTTACGTGACACGTCGCGATGTTAGGTCCAGCTAGTTTAACTGTTACAAGTTGAATTGCGTGTTGGCTGTGAAGTTCGGATTAACATATGAAAATCCTTTGAAATCGTCCTGATTAATTGTCTCTAAAACGTCCTTTCCTGAAGGTGTAAGTGCTGCTTCTTCTCGTGTGAACTCTAACTCGAAATTTACTGGATCTAAGTATGTTTTCTATAAAAAAGACAATACAGCTTTAAAAATATAAAGTAGACCAGCGAAACCTTTTTTCATAGCCTCTTTAATGTTCTAACACGTTTTCAAACAGCATCACCTACCCCAACTTTTGGTTTGAAAGGCGGTTCAATTGCTCTTCTTTCTAATCTTCTCCAATCAATATCCTGAAAGAATACATGATCTCGTATAGCTCTCTCTCCTAATGAAGTACATCCCAATCTTTTACTTGGGTCCTTTGTCATAACTACAAACGAACAATATTAATAAGGATACATATATGACAAATAGGAAATAAATAAATGTTCTTCCGTCGGTTCTATTACTAACCCCTTTGAGAACAAGAATGGCCTCTCTAGAAAGCCATACGGGAAACAAGACCTCCTCATGAAGTATGCAGTAAAACAATTCATCCTCGTTGTCAGCTTCAAATGGGGGCTGACCTGCCATCATTTCATACATAAACCTCCAGAGCCCACCAATCAACAGAAAAAGAATATGGCACTTCTTGCAGGATCTACTGAACGCAACACAGTTAATGATTTCTGAAACAAAACTTACCACATTGTGTTAATCACCCTACAGTTACAGAAATTTTTTACAGGTAGAGAGACTTGGCTAGCTCCAAAAGAAATAAGATTTTGCATTTTTGCCTCACTGACTTTTCATTCAAAATAGCTTCACATGACCTCTCGGTATTAATCTAATTTTTCGACAAAGAACTACCATAGTACCATAAAAAACAAGATATGCCAAAACACAGTAAAAGCGAGGTAAATGTACTCCAACAGAAAGTTTATAGCATATCTGAAGGCTTTTGAAACTGTGAAGAAGAGGGGAGGTTCTATTGAAACTATTGAAATATTTAAAAATTCTGAAGTTACATTAAAAATCAGTTCTGTTTTATCCAATCAAATTTGTTGAAGGGATAAAAATCCGTGTTCCAAAGCGCCTCCTCGGCACTTCACGCTTAAGATACGAACTCTGGCTCAATTAAAGCGTTTGGACGAATTTTGAGCAAAATTTAAAAATCATACATTGGCAGATTTCAATTCTTTTTGTATCCCTTACCTATGGCAAAAATATTAAAATGCGCTAAAATTCTCATGACTTGAGAATCTTTAAATGAAAACAAAACTTTTACACGTGTATACAAGACTTTTGGCTTCGAGGGGTAAATCTTGAATACCCTTAGGGCTATGACATAAGTTCTATATAGTGCTAATAATAAGTACGATATATGTACCTCAGGTGCAATATAGTCCGGTGTGCCACAGAATGTGCTGGTTGTTGTATTCAAAGACATTTCCAGCTTACACATCCCGAAGTCTGCTAACTTTATGTGCCCATCTCTGTCTAGTAACACGTTGTCTAGTTTAAGATCTCTGTTGAGAAGAATAAATTAATTGTTGACTGATTATGAACGTTTCGTATGTGGAGGTCCCATCAGCATCCATTATTTTAAAATGCAGTAGCTAATTACCGATAGATGATTCCCTTCTCGTGTAAATATTGTAGGGCTGAAACACATTCTGCAGCATAAAACCTAAAATTAAGGAACCATTTATACAAATGTGTAAAAGCAGAAAACGTTCCCTGACCCTATTTCTATTATATTTTCTTTAACCATATTGTCCATTACCTCGCACGGGGCTCGTCAAATTTTCTTGATTTCTGTATTTGAAACATGAGATCTCCACCATTAACGTATTCCATTACAAAAAATAATCGTTCCTTTAAGATAATGAAATATTGGATGTAACAAACTATTTACGGATAAATTGACATATGGTCGTTTCATTTCGACACAAACTAAACTAACCGGTGTTTGAAAACATGAATGAAGAGACGTTAAAAAAGGATGATAAGCTGCCAATGCTAAAACTGTCTTTTCAATCATAGTGCACTCAGCATCATCATCTTCCATTATTACTTGTTTCTTTAAAACTTTAATTGCATATAGCTCTGTTGTTCCTTTTCGTTCAGCCAACATCACCTGGAAAAATTGTAAACATAACCAGAATAATGGTGGTAGTTTGTCCACATTATTTTAGAATATAGAATATTTATTTCCATGTTTACATTCAAAATTAAGAAGTAGTCTATATTCTGGATATATTTGCAAAATTTATATTTAGGGTAGTGTATGGCTGAAAAATACATGCAACTACGGAATAAACTACGTGCATTCCCATAGACAACACAAGATGTAAACCACACTTTATAATGTTGCAGCGATAATTTACTAATGATTTTAATTTTGTTATTGGAGTAAATTGTATTTCTACCTTGCCATATGTGCCTTTTCCCAATACTTTCAGAAGGTCAAAATCTTTAAGAGAGTAACTAGATACTCCATTCATCTGCCGTTTTACTGGTTTCTTCTTAAATCCAGTATGCTGAACATTACTGTCTAGACTGGACGGAGTTTTGGGGGGGCTCTCTTGAGATGAATTTGTTTGGTGGAGCAGAGGTGTGCTGTCCGATATGGAAAGCTAAAGGTAAAAAATTCAGTAATTATTAAAAGGACATCAGGCTATTTTTAAAGCTACAAATTCTCCTGCAGATTGAAATTCTCAACCTACTTTCTTCTGTGTGTTTTTAATACCATGGGCATTCTGTCCAATAACTGCTAGCATCTCAGCAATTTCCTTAGTTTTTACCCCACAATTATTTCCAACATTCATTTGGCATCTTTTGTGAACATTCATTCCACATGCTATAGAAGAAATATGCAAAATGTTTTGAACAATTAAAAATATTCACTACCCTTAGCCAGAATGGGTTACTCATGAAAGAACAGTATCTATCTACAACATTCTTAGTCATGTCTGCCACCTGTTTTGTCACATAGAATCTGTTGTTAATCACAAACCTTGACATTGAACACCCTGTCGGTATAGACCATACAACATTGAACCACAGTGGTTACAAAATGTTGGTCTTCGATAAGTGTGCACATGAAATCTGTGCGGCACATTAATTGTAAACCTTGACCCACCAATCTAAATCCAATGAAATGAAAGTACTATACATATCATTGGTGTGACACATATATAAGAACTGAGAATAAGTAAGGTAAGAGCCTTTTGGAGGTACATAATTTTATCTTTCATTATAGATCCATAGTTTATTTATCTTCCAAAATGTTTGAAAACATTTTATTCTTTAATACAAATCTTACCAATTCAGAAGCTTCATCTTTATGTCCAGGACATGCTGTAACCACAGATTCATGGCATCTCTTGTGGACTACCTTTGTACAAACTGTTAAAAAAAAAAATTTCTACTTTCTAGTCCAGTCTTTCTAGTCCAACTCTGAAATGTAACAAAATATTGACCTTGACACTGGTAGCCTTGTTTTCCAATCACCCCCCTAAAAATGGAAAGATAAAAACACAACCAATCACTATCATATTATATATATGAAAAGTGAATAAAGTGGGATCTAATTGTCTTAGTAGTAAGAGAACAAAGAATTTATAGTTGAAAAACTGGTTGAGAATGTGACAAGAGACAAATTTAACTCACAGTAAACAAATAACATTGCCAATAAGAATGCAGCATAGCAATTGTACTACACTATGTTATTATACAAATTGCTGCACAATCATGAAAGAAGCAACAACAAAAAATTGCATCTTGGTTTACTTCACCCTAGGTGGTAAAAATGCCTCCTTGGAGTGTTTCTTTCAACAGTTAAACACACAAGCTGATTGGTTGAAAATTAAAAGGAACTGGGCTCCCAAGTGAAATAACATAATTAGTTTAAGTTGAAGCTGGCTGAGGCTAAATGAGGTAGATGACATGTATTAGGTTGGGTTGTGACTACCGTACCAAGATTAGAATCAGGATTAAGAAAGAATAAGAACTACAGGAAAAATTGTCAACTATGTTTAGACTCATGAGCAGACTGAGTATAGACTCGAACACAATGCTATGGTGATATAGATGATTATAGGTCTTTTATCACCCAACCTTCATTGCTTGATATATACCTAAACATTGCTTTTAACATACTTCTATTTAGTAAGGCATTCAAATTGTCTTTGATAGGACTTTTAGTCTTTTACATGTAATTGCCAAAAATAATACAAGTCTCATTGTCACTTGGGACAAATATTTTACATTACGTACTTAGCTGTCAATTCAGTGTTTATTTTAAGACATTAACAGAGAAAACATAAACAAAACAAATTCTCAGCACTCAATTCTAACTGGAACTTGCAAAATTTATAACAAACGACCATGCTGGTGTACAGAACACGGAAATAATGGGATAAATCCTTGGGTACATCCAAAATCATCAAAAATGTCGGGCGAAAATAATGTAAGGAGTTGAATAAAGATTAAATCGCCAAGCAAAATGCAGGAAAAGCAAAATAAAAATTTGGACTTTATAGATTTATTTTGTGTGGACAACGTGTTTCGTGTCTCGGATTAAGTATCGGGTATATTACGTGGGCAACATTTCTCGTTTTGCATATGTGTAGTATTGAATAAAAACAAAAACGCGCATATTGTGCGATTGTTTTGTCTCAAATTATCCTTCTTTACAACATATATATAAATTGCGACAATATTTAAAAAATAAGCTAGGAATTTAGAATTCTCCAAGAGTATAAAATATGTTTTACTTGAGGTATCGGTAGCTATAAGCTAGGTAAATAATGCAGTGAATTATCCTCAAAATATCTAAGAGAAGACATTATAACAATGTTTAAAAACATGCAATCTTAGTTAATTCTGAAGCCTCTCAAAACTTACCAAATAAATTCATTACAATGAGCGCAAAACGTAGGCTGATACAAAAATGTTGCCATAAATTTATGTCCATTTATTTGATGAATTCTTCGCCTCATCGCCCCCCTTCGTCCACGGGCTTTCAATGCACCTTCTTTCATTTTAAATTTCGGTCTTTTATCTAAAATTTTAAGCATTGAAATACTTTTTACTAAACGGAAGACAATGTTGCATTCATCAAGAAACAAACTAACCAGGAAACAAACTCAGTCAAAAATACACGACAATAAAATAAATAAGGTTAACCTTATTTTAATGGAGGAAAATTCACAGGTTGAGCAGAAATTTTTGAATAGTTTAACATATTTGCAATTGGACTTCCGAAACAATAACATTAAAATTAAAATTACCTGTGCCAGTGGACTCTTTAAGTTCAATCTTAACTTTTACTCTTCCAGACGGCTCAAGTTTGATCTAGTGAAAATATTATATATTGCCGTTGTAAAGTGATACTACTTTTAGCAGCAACAGAAATCAATATGTTTTTCTTACCCACAAATAGTCCTTGGATGTTTCGTTTATAAGTTGTTCGAAAGGCACTGTGACATTCGCAACAAATGGATCAGGTGGAAGAATAGCTTTATGAAACACTGTCAAGCCTATATCTCTCCATAATCTATGAATTTCTCAAATGCTTCTTCCCAACGTGGAGCAGAAGTCTTTCCTCTGGCTTGTGTTTGCGCCAGAAATATTTCGTCGACATATATCGATACATAAGGATCGAGGTTAGTTAATTTCACCCCATGATGATGTAAACTCGTTGGTTTCAAATCGGTTGCTTCAGATATCACCAATTTTAGAGTACCACTAAAACCGATCATGCCTTACTCATACGCCAGCCCTCACAACATCGGCAAGCTGGATAAAAAACAATAGTTTCAATATGAATAATCTGTTTTATTTCCTTCGACTTCTAAATGTTGATTTGAGATTCGAAGTCACGACAACTTACTTACGGTCCAGCATGCATCGCGGGAGGACACGAAGGGAAAAACAGCTCACTGGGGAAAAACTACGCTCCCCCCTGGTGATCAATAAACCATCCCGAAATTACTAAACTAAATGTATATCTTTATCTTTGGTAAATAATAGTTTTGGTAACCGCTCTTCCTAGCACTACATTGGCCTGTATCATACAACTGCCAACTGTACTGTCGTTTATGCTGAACTGGTTATATCATTAGACTAAATAAATATAATAAAACCTGAGTGTAACCATGGATAGTTAAAAGACTATTTTCCATGGTGTAACCATCACATAAATCGTTTGAAAATGTATTGAATGTAGTCACTCTATGATAGATTCCATCACAAACTTTTAATAAAACTGCAATAAGGACTTCAATAGATAGACCAGGCTTGTGTTGTTTAGCAACAGCAAGCGGTAAGTATTTACACTGGAGATAGAAAAACTGGCCATTTTTACACTAGCTAGAGTCCACTCCAGAGTCCAGTGGACTGCCACAGAATATCAGAACAATAGACCTTTTTCTTAATGACATCAAACGCGGAAAGTATGATGTTACACATTGGTTGGTTCCAATCAAATTTCATATAACATCAGACTTTCCACGTTTGACGTCATTATAAGAAAGGTCTATTAAGTTCCATTCACATTGTCAAAATTTAAAAGATCCAATTGAACTCTGAAGTATGGAATGTAGTCTGTTATTAATAAAGATTGGTTTTGCAACCTCTGCAAGATTACTTTGAGGTATTGAAATGCTATTATCAGGGTGATTGTGCAATTGACCCCAATTGCCAAGATAAAGTTATATGCTTATTTCAATATCTCAAAGTCATCTGGCCTTCATTGAATCTTGACTAACTGGGACAATTTAAACAGCCCCTTAGAATGAAACCCATAGCTCTGTCATATCTAGTAATTTCTCTTGCATCCCAAATTGCAACTGCTTCTGGTAATCATTCATTATTTTCCTGTAGTGTCTTTTTAATAAACTTAAGAAATTTACAATGATAACAGGTAGAGAACACAGGATGACAGGCTATCTATCTTTTCAAGGTAAGAAAAAAATCTGTCACAGTCGTGTCACGTTGTCCAATGTAATAGCTCCTTCACTTGCCAGTGCTAGCTCGCGGGTTTCTTAAAACAAGAATCACCGAGTCGCCTCGTAAAAACATTTTTGCAATATATCTATCTTTATTAACGGGCTTTCCTTTTTTCTTTCCTTTGCCTGCTTTTGGCGTTTCTGTCCAAACTTCTTTGACATTTTCCAAAACCATGTTACAATGTCGATCAAAAGCTTTCACGCGTGCAAGTAGCTTCCTATTATTCCGACAATTGATTAAAATTTGGGCATTATCCTTTACGGATTGTGTAAGAATAGACAGTGGACCAGTGGCAAACTCCTCTTGTTCTCGTTGAGCAAGCTCTTCAGGTGTCATATCTGACTTGGGCTTAGAAGCTCTTGATAAAAAAATAATAAACAATTGATCACCATCTCCTTCATAACAAAAAATACTGCCTTTTTATGTTACAGGAAGGATTGAATTTTCGTCTTTTAAGCTACTTACAGCGAAGTCATGACTGATTGTAAGGAATAAGAAAGATTTAAAATGACAATTTTTCTTGTTTTTTAGACGTTGCACGACGTTCGTTCCAGCTTCGAAGTTCGAATTCCAAAATTTGAATCCGTAATACACACGCCGATCAATAGCGTTCTCAGTACTTGGTGTTATTTCAGTGAATTATGTGAGTGTTTCGCACATGCGTACTAGCACAGTATTACCCTACGTTTATGGTTTGATTGTTAAAAGTAAAATAACTGGTATTCAACATAAAAAATTGCAGTAAAGATTACATAAAAAATCATGTCTTTAGCTGATGAATTACTAGCAGACTTGGAGGAAATTGGTGAAGATGCAAATAATGACATTATTGACAATGACACCATTGAAGAAGCAATGGAGACAAATGATACTTTGGATATGAAATCAGTGAAACACATTGCAAAACTAAGAGATGGGAAACAGCTTGTTGATGTACTTGAAAGAATTAAGGAGTATTCACAGAAACCAAGAGGCCAAATGTTTGGTCCTATTGAAACTGATCCTGAATACCAACTTATCGTAGAAGCAAATAATCTCACAGTGGAAATTGATAATGAAATTGGTGTTATACATAAATACACCAGAGACCAATATGCAAAACGATTTCCTGAGCTTGAATCTCTTGTTCCCAGTGCACTAGATTATATTAAAACTGTACAATTACTGGATAACGAGCTAGAGGTTGCAAATGTGGACCTTACTGAAATTTTACCTCCTGCAACAAAGATGTTGTTAG
The DNA here is from genome assembly GCF_004324835.1 of Dendronephthya gigantea. Lineage (NCBI taxonomy): Eukaryota > Metazoa > Cnidaria > Anthozoa > Malacalcyonacea > Nephtheidae > Dendronephthya > Dendronephthya gigantea. Next base: position 13,176 of record NW_021163369.1, read on the forward strand.
TGTAACAGCATCAACAACCCAAGGTGAACATTTAGAACATGATGAGCTGGAACGTGTTATGGAAGCTTGTCAAATGGCGCTAGATCTTGTTGATGCTAAAGCAAAGATCTTTGAATATGTTGAGTCACAGATGTCATTCATTGCCCCAAATACTTCCTGGATCGTTGGAGCAACAGCTGCAGCAAAACTAATGGGAAGTGCTGGAGGTTTAACTGGATTGTCAAAAATGCCAGCATGTAATGTCATGTTGTTAGGTGCACAAAAGAAAACATTGACTGGTTTCTCAAGTGCAGCTATCCTACCTCACACAGGCCACATCTACCATTGTGATTTAGTACAGGTATATAACAGAGAGTTTTAACAAATGTGCTAAAATTTCATTTTTTTAATTTTCATTTGTCAACCCTTAGAGTTTACCACCAGATTTCCGAAAGAAAGGTGCTCGCTTGGTAGCAGCAAAATGCACATTGGCTGCTCGAGTTGACAGTTTTCATGAAAGTGTTGATGGAAGTATGGGTCGAGGATTGTTTGAAGATATTGAACAAAAGTTCGAAAAATGGCAGGAACCACCCCCTTTGAAAGAAGCCAAGCCTCTGCCAAGACCTGATGAGGCACCGAAGAAAAAGCGTGGTGGACGACGTGTAAGGAAAATGAAAGAGAAGTCGGCAGTAACAGAGTTACGTCGACAAGCCAATCGTGTTCAGTTTGGCAAGATTGAGGAAGATATGTTTCAAACTGATATTGGTTTCTCAGTTGGTACTCAAGCAAAAGGTTCTGGTAAAGTACGAGCCGCTGCAGTGGATAAGAAAACACAAGTTTCTGTGTCTAAGAGATTGCAGGTAATTTATCAAATAGTTACTAATGCAACTATCAAAAGTTAATTTTTAACCATGACTCTGAAACTGTACTGCAATAATTTTTTTTCAGCGAAACCTTCAACAAGGTCAAGCTACATATGGCGGCAAATCAACTGTCCGTGGTCAAACATCCGGCACGGCATCAAGCGTTGCATTCACTCCCCTCCAGGGTCTTGAAATTGTCAACCCTCATGCAGCTGAGAAACGAGTAGCTGATGCCAATGCTAGGTATTTTTCAAGCACATCTGGATTCCTGCATGCTAAGAAGAAAACTGATGGTAAATAGCGGATTATAAAAATTGTTCCACAAGACCAGAGGAACTGATTATAAGCAACAATTATTAAGTTATAATATCCATATGTACAGTATGTTGAAGAGGACTGGGTATTTTCAGGCAGACATATTGTTAACTAAACTTTACCGAGGACAGATGTGATATAAACTGTAAAAGAAATACATTTATTTACCCTTTTATTCCTATTTTTTCTAGTTGAAACCTACAGTAATACCTATGTTATTTTATATTGAAATAAACATGATTTTAATAAGTAATTTTTTGATTGTCAGCAAAGATGAATTGATAAAATGATTATACTTGTGACCCACATAAATTAATAGGTCAGGTAATCATCTAAGATTGTCGCCCATGAACGAACTCTAATATGTCTAATAATTTACAGTGAATATTGATGATGCTCCTTGTGTTTTTCTTTTAAACCTAATCATTGGATTGTATACTCCATCTCAAAGGCAAAAGATCTTTAAATTGGTAAGTAATTATTGTATACTATGTTTTCTCATGAAACGCTCATGAATGCGGTTTCATTAAGTATCGTAACCATAATGCATGCTAAGGTATTCACTGCTATTGCAAACAATTATTAGTGAACACAAGAACACAAAGAGCTAATATGGATAATGAAATCCCCCATGAGCACATCTGATACTTTTGCGACCTAATCATTTTATAAAAAGCAGTCTTAAGTAACGATATCATTGTAATATTACATTAGACCATGACATTGACAAAGGAGCACGTATAGTGAGAGACATTCCTACCATTTCAATCATATTTCTTTACTGCGTTAGAACATTTAAAAGTAGACAGCGCTTATTCAACATCGATTATACATTTTACGATAAATGCTGGTGTGATATTAGAATAAAATTCTTATCAGAGACTTATCTAGGAATGCTTTAATCTGTCATTTACGAGACCAAAGACGGTTTAAGGTATGATTCGGGTGTGTTCACTGTTTCTTTTATTCAAATGTCGCAATTATTATCAACTACCATACGTATCTAATTATACGCTTTACCTGGTTGGACATACGAACTTCAGTTATTGGAGTGGTCCCCCCACCGAGTCCGACCAAATAAGACTTAAAGTTTATTTTAATCGCCTTAGTCTGGTATTACTATTGAAAGTTGCGTGATTCAAAGTTGTAAGTCAATTGACGAAAATCAGCTCAAGGTAACTCGCTTTTTATTATTACAATTTGCGCCGTTTCATTTGTGGTATTGTGTGTGTAGTCTTTATCTTCCATACCATCTCTATCTACGGTCATTTATTCAGGATTTATCATTCTATACACATAACCAGTATTCTTATTACAATATTTACTGGTGTGTACAGTGTAGTGTAGAATACCAGTAATTAAAAAAGTGGTGATTCAGGTATATGTATATATTGTATCACCACTAATACTTATCAGTGGTGACTGAACTGTAATTCCGGTTCAGGTATTCATCTTCAGAACTGACTGAACCTCCAATGACTGAATGACATGTTTTAAGTGCATTCATGAATCATTGTAACTGTGAAGCAATATGACTATCATTTAATGCACGATTGATGCAGCGTGAAATATTTGGTATGTCTCGGCGTTTACATGTGTTCATAAGAAACATCCAGTAAAAACTATTTGTTTATTCAGATCTGTAATGGCAAGTACCGAGGAAGCAAATGTAATGGCGAAGAATATCTTCGAAAAGGTGGTGGTTGATAAAAAACAAGATGATATACAGAAAATTGTGGAAACTGTGGTACAAACATGGGAGTTAGTGAACAAAGATCCTCTTAAACATGGCAAGGTTTTTTACAGAAGGTACAGCTAAAGAAATATTTCTTTTAGAGCGCGAGAGTGTGGTGAGTGGGGTGAATTATAAAAAAAGACGAGTATATCGGTTGAGTGAGGTTCTCTGTTTACAATATAGTCTGGGTTATAGATAACTATATACTCATAATTTCGAGTGGAATTGTACACACTTCAAATTCAAGCCGGGATAAGTTGACGGTCCACCGGCAAGAATCAAACCTACGCTTTTGCGATGCTGGTGCAATGCTCTTGCCACCGAGCTACAGAGGTAGCTGACAAGAGCACGCGTTGTTAAACTTTCTCATTCACTTTTAGACTTTTCACTACCCATCCAGAGGTCATAAGTTTGTTTTCATTTTCCTCTGAAGTAAGAAGCCAGATGGACGATAGCTCAGGGTTAAAAAATCAAGCTTATTTACTTATGTCAATGATTGACTATGCTGTTAGTGAGCTGGGTAATCTTCCAGAACTCACTCCAAAATTGAAAGTTCTTGGTGCAAGACATTTCCTTGATTACGAAGTTAAACCCGAGCACTTCAAGGTACCAGGTTAATTGACAGAATTATTAAGTTATAGAGTTTCGTCAGTTCAACGACGATAATGTCAGCTAATTCTCTCCGTGGCTTATGGTTTGATAACATTTTTCAGCCTGTTGGCGAGTGCTTACTTTGGACATTAAAAGTTGGTTTGGGAGAATTATTTACAACGGAAGTTGAGAGAGCGTGGACTGTTATATACACAATGCTTGCTGACGTCATGATTGAAGGAGGAAAGACTGTGATGGACGGTGGATCGATTAGTGTAAACTGATCATATTACTGTATCAAACTACTTATATCACATCCTTTCATCTAATCAAGCGATTATTCACATGCCCGGTTACTCTGTTTGGTAATATTAAACGAGTATTGCAAAAATTCCAAATATTAATCACAATTATCATGCATATGTGATTTTTTTATCGTATTCAAATTGTACAGTATATACCATGCAGCAAAGTTCGATGCATCACAGTCCTGTCAGTCCACACGCATAGACCACACGTATATCAGTTATTTTTATGTGATAAATCATAATTCTGATGATAGTAATGAGAGGGTTGTGAACTGAAACATCTGCAATGCAGAACTGATTCATATAAAAATATTTTGTTTTTAAAGCGTTTTATCAACTCGCTGGGTAATAGCTACTATCTATATACTCTATAGTATGTAGTTTATAGATAAGACGCAGGAACACTTGGTTAAAAATGATCAAACTTGGTGCATTTGCAGCATTTTTGCATCATCTGCTTAAAAAATCACCCCGTGTTGTTTTGTTATTCCGCGGCATTCTTTCAAGAATTATAATTTCATTTTCCGGTCCTAATTTAATTTTCACCAAATTCAGTTTACAATATCAAGCAATTTATACAATAATGAAATTACGTTTTTCTCAAATTTGACAACTGAACAAAATGCCGAAGAGAAATTGTTTTAACATATGCATGATTACAATACATAGACTACAGTTGTATTAGTATGAATTGCGATCATTGCGGTATGAACGTTCTTATACATGCATGTTCAGTTACAATGAAATTAATAGGATTATCGCGCCAATGGCAATGTTGATATTATGCAGACGTAAAAAAGAGGTCAGGCGTTTAATAAAGTTTTGTAAATTGAAGTGTTGAAAATCCAAAGAATTCAGCGACAGAAATGAAAGTTTAGTTTTGGATTTTCAGAGACGAGCGTGTAAGTCTTTATCTAATTTACTCTTTTGAAAATATTAAAAAAAACATTGGAATGACGCAATTTGACAGAAAAATGTTAGGTAACTCATCTCGAATTGTGAACATGTCGTTCAGTTGTTGAGTTTTTAGTTCCAGTTTCTCGACTGCATGTGTTGTCAGTTTTACTGTTGTTTGAAATTGTGAAGTACGGCTTCAGATTCTATATCAAATTGGTTTTGCAGCGTTCTTATATCTTAGAAGTGTTATAGCTATACATGCATGCATCATTATATTTATATGACAATTAATAGACAAAACGAACTTTCTAAAAAACATAAATTAGATTTTGCAGTTTATATCTTTAAAGTTACAGATACAAAAGTAAACACAACATTTGAGGTTTGATGTTGTAATGGATAGTACTGAACGAGTACTGAACAGTCGAAGCGAATGGTAATACACCTCGTTTGGAAGTTTTGTTGGAATTGTAATTAAATACCCCATACATGCAGCTAGGGACGAACAAAAAAGTGGGAGATAAAGGTATATGTTCAGAATAAAATGAGAGGTATACTCCCTCTTTTTGAGACACGCTACATGCTTGGTGATAATTGTCTGGTATTATTCTTGGCTCTCGAACATTCTGGCACAGTATCTTGTATAGCTTTAACAAAATCTCACATTCCACAAATATATATACGAATTAAAACTGAACCGCGGGGTGTTATTGTCTTGTTTTAAACTTGTCTTACTTTATTTGGAGCAGAGACTCTTCGATATAATTTCGTTATGGTATAATGAAAAACATGCAGGTTATACTTGGAAGTATATATCTCATGCAGTATACAGCTGATTTATAAGGTACCTCCCCTGATCGATAGCAAGCGCCTATATCCGACACATCTTTCATGTTATGAACAATCGGTTCCTTTTGCGCGAAATTGTTTGAAGAATTGTTTCACTCGTACAATAAATAAGAACTGCATGACTTGACCATGCATCCCAACAGACGCGCGCGGTGGTTAGTTAAGTATATATAAATTATAAATGGTTTCTATGGTTTTCTGTCGACACCTTTAATGAATTTATTTCTAAAATTCTCAGTCATAACAATGTCAATGCTGCATGCGAAGAAGGAAATTTTATCTTAATACAAAGTGGATTGTGTATTGATATTATAAGGTAATTATTGTTTTATCATCATTAGCAAGCGATCGATAATTTAATGGAAATTATAAGTCAGAGAACGTCAGATGTCAGAGATAAACCTTTTTAGTCATTTCTTGCATCACCATATATCATCATTTAAAAAAAGACTGTTTTTGAGGCTCGCGGTGATATATCTGTTCTAAAAAATCCGAGATACCTGTGTTTTTCATTCGAATATAGTTTATACGCGAAGTGGTAACGCATGCACATATTCGTTGTGATGGTAAGCTATGGTGATAATGCCTGGATATATACAATATACTGGATGTATACGATGTTAATATATTTAAACAAAGAAACGTTTCAAATAAACACCGTTATTAGTAATGTGTTGACGAATGAGTATATACAAGATCTACCCTGAGGTAAAACTTCTTCTAACGAAAATAAGGAAGTTGTAAAAGGAATATTTCTTAGTCCATACCCATTATGGTTAAAAATTTTTTGGTTGTTTAGGGCATTACTCGTATTAGGCGGGCAACTACAGCACGTTACTTCATCATCTCAATGGCGTGTAAACAGCAATCTAGTGTCCCCAGACTAGACGGTTTACCAACTGAAATATCTGAGGAAAAAGCAGACGAGAACTCGTTGTCTCAACAGGTTGAAAAAGTTGTCAGAACGTGGGCCTTGGTGAAGAAAGATATGGTTGGTAATGGAATTGTCTTCTATGAGAGGTAAGATTATTTCACCATTTACCATTGAACGACTCCAAGACTATGCATGGTCTCCTGGTTGTCCGACAACTTAACTTGCAGAATTTCAACGGCATTTCCCGCAGCTTCGACCAGCTAAAGTAACGACCTGCTGTTTCCTTGACAAGTTTCGCTGATATTATGATAGTTTCTCAGATGATTCTACTTCGCGAACCAGTTTCTGTCACGGTGCGATAATTTTAGCTGCAGTCGCCCAAAATTATTAGTGCAGGCAAAAGTTCTCGTGTGCCCGAGACTTAACATTTATAATCATTCCACATAATCCAAATTATCATTGATCCATTTTCTTCTCCGATTGTCAAACACTTTGTAATACGACAGGAATAAACCAGTTAAAAACTCATCAGCGATGTCATTGTTGTGGGTCATTGATTTAATGGCGAAAGAATGCGACTGTTTATGATGAGAGCGTGTTCCAATATGACAGCGTGTTCATTTTGAGAGAGGAAGTGCAAAGACTAAGTCAACAATGTACATTTAGATTGTTTAGTGAAAATCCAGAGTTGAAAAGTTTGTTTTCATTTACATCAAACAAGAACAACACTGAGATGACATGCGATGATCCAGGTTTGAAACGTCAAGCGAAAATGCTCATGTCAATGATTGATTTCGCCATTCGTCGACTTGGAAATCTGCCAGAACTCATTCCAAAACTGAAAAATTTGGGCAAGAGACATTTTATTAAATATAATGTGAAACCAGAACACTTTCAGGTGGGTATACTATGAACAAATGCTGTTCAGGGGGCAAGGAGAATCAACACTCTTTATTTATTTTAACGAATAGGCTGTTGGCTCCGCCTTACTCTGGACACTGAAAAAAGAAATTGGTGGTGAAATATTCACATCCGACGTTGAAGCTGCTTGGTTTGCTATTTATAGCATACTTGCTGACGTCATGATTGAGGGTGGCAAAGAAGGTCTTGCTGAAAACAAGTGACGAGCTATAAAACACGTTGCCATGGTTCAGTACTTTATTAAATAAACTCCATATGAATCTGTAATAATAACGTCCGCTGAAGGCTTATATTGGGCCAGGAATAATGGAAACGAGGCTAGTGAATCCCAGAATGCAGCAATGGAGTTGGAAAAAGAAGAAATTTCACTGACTGCAAAGCGGAATTAGGATTGCCACCAGATGTTTGACTCCCATATGAGTTGTCAATCTAAATGTATTTTTGTATAGAGCACTCTTCTGGTTTCAAACAGATATCAGCTCATATTCAGCAGCAACGGGGTGTAGCGTGCATATTTTATAGCAGAAACGTAACAATTGTAAATAGTTTTGAAGAAGTAAATAACAAAATTATCTGCAGTGATAAATTATCTCTGTAACAAAGTATACTAATCACGCTGATGGATCTTGCTGTGTGAACACCTGAACTGAATAAATTCAAACACAGTCCCAAATTCGTCAAAAAAATTGCCGACTCTGGTACAACAGACTGATTTTTAACCAATTCTTCCTAATCTAGGGGACGTAGTTTTCCATAAAACCTATGGACACTGGACACACCTAATTAACCTAGTTATCCTCCATTTTTGCGAGCAATTTTCCCAGGGGGGGGGAAAGTTTCTTTCCGGTTAAATATTGATATGCAAATTTTAAACAAATCATTGAATACGAAATGTGAAATATTTTATAATTTATCATTAAAGAATAGTCGAAAGTTACTGTAAAATTTGTACTTCCAATATGTCAGACCTTGATACCCTTATGGAAATGGGATTTCCCAAGAACAGAGCGTAAGTTGTTAATATTTGTTAAAAACACGATATTTCTTAATTTTCTTTTCATATTAAATCTGCCATTAATATAAAATGATGATTTTTAAACATGTATATTTTAGTGAGAAAGCTTTGGCTGTTACAAGGCATCAGGGTGTGCAATCTGCTATGGACTGGTAGGAAATATATTCAAAATTTGCTTTTATCTTTTTCATTTGCTGGCACATGCACTGTCACTCTCCTGTGGAGTGTGGACCACAAGGGGTAATAGTGACATGTCATAGTGGTCAGTAAGTGACATGGTGCAGGAGTAATTATAATGAACAATCATAACATTACATATGTCATATATGTGAGCAAGATCCAGGCAAATTAAACTCCCATAATCCCAGTTTATTTTTTCTAAAGTTAAACAAACTTTCTAGGTTATTTGCACATGCTGATGATTCAGATATTGATGAACCACTGAAACCTGACCAAGGACATACACTTGGAGCCGAAACTAAAACTCCTGGTATATTTATCAACACACCATAGGAACAAGGCACAAATAGTCATAGGTTTTGAGGCTGAAGTAGCAAGCTGCACAGCTCTAAGCTATTTGCAGAGGCAAATCATGTTCTGTATCCCAATGCAATGACAATCCCTAAAGACATAACATTCATGATGGGCAAATATAATCTGTAATTATTAAATATAATTTTGAAAACAGATGAAAATCATGAACAAGAAACAAATGGTGGTGCAGTGGAACTAACTAATGAACAATCTGCTTCAGCTCAAGCCCAGTCCTTAAAATGTGAAGAGTAAGTCGATCTTTTTCATAATTTACAATACTTAACAATTATTGCAGGTATAATTTCTTAGCTCTGAATCGTAACTTTATTATTAGGTGTGGAAAGTTGTTAAAAACTGAAGCCCAAGTGCAGGTATAAATATTTCACATGAAATTCATGATTTTAGGTATGTCATATTTATCACATTAATATTAGCTGGCAAAAAACCCAAAAATTTCTTCCTTAATTTCTTTTAAGCAAAATGGAAAACTGCTGGTGTAATACTATGTATAGACTTGAATGCTGATATATATTGCCATAGTAACATGTTGCAAAGGTGTGTTTTGATCATTACTTTAGATGCATGCTGCTCGAACTGGTCATCAGAATTTTGCTGAATCAACAGAAGAAATAAGACCATTGACTGAGGAAGAGAAAAAGGCCCAGTTAGTAAAGTATGTATGATAGGAACATTAATATATTTTATGTAATGTACTAAATAAATTAATTCACCAAATGCCATTTTGGTTTTGATTAGGTTACAGGAAAAGATTGTTGAAAAACGTCAAGAACGACAAGAGAAAGAGAAACAGGTCCTGCAATGTTTTGGTGCATTCAAAAGTTAGATCCAGTTAAATAGGGAACAAAATAGCTCAATGGAATTGATGATTATAGTTGATTTGAAAGAAACAGCATCAAACTTATTTCTAGGAGAATGTTGAACGCGAGAAAATCAGGCGAAAAACTGGCAAAGAAATGACAAACTTCAAGCAAAAGTAAAAAATTAGACATGTACCAGTGATTTTATCTTTTAAAAATATGTAATTCCATCCATTCTCGTTTGAAATTAGATTTGAGATGCAAGAAGCTCAAAAGATTGCAGAACAGAGAAGACGTGAAAAGTTGGAGGAGAAGAAACTGAGGTATTTACCTTTATGTTATTGCCTTTAAAAAATTGAGAAATTTATTAACAATTTATATTTCTGAAAGAGATAACTGTAATAATATTTGGATTTTTTTTATTATGACATTTTATAACATGTTTTACTAGACAAAAACTGAAACAACAGATTGCTCAGGATCGTGCTGAGAAAGCTTCACAGGTGACAAACTCCATAGGTGCATGATTTCAGTCAACAAACACTTGCTTTAGATAACTTATTCATTCATATTTCAGTCTCCTTCAACTGGTAAACCCACAAGTCATGTAACTACATCATCAGTACAGCCAGGGGATCAACAATCTGCCACCAAAGAATACACTACATGCAGGCTGCAGGTTTCTGTTATCTATTTTTTCACTACTACACATAGCTTAATATTTATCTTGATCTGATACCCTCGAATTTCCTTTTTATTGTATAATATGAAGCCCAATAATCTCATTTCACCTGACAGACCCCTTGGTAAAACCAATCGTGATAAAGATTTTCATGTTTATGCAATATTTTCCTGCAGTTCCGCCTAACAAATGGTACAGCAATCACAGGGACATTCAAGCCAACAGACCTGCTATCAAGTATTGTGTCTTTTGTGGAGTCTAACAGAACAGATGGTTCTTTGCCATTTACTTTATCAACTATGTTTCCAAAGAAGACTTTTAATGAAATGGATATGAACAAGTCTTTAAAGGAATGCAACTTAGTTCCATCGGCGGTGTTAATTTTACAAAGACAATGAGCAAGAAGTACTTTACTTTGTGTTATGTGAAATTATTGTGATAATATGTCAAGGCTCCTTAGTGTGTAGTTCTGTATAACACTACTTAAGACTTCTACTTCAGAAGTTTTCTTATCATATCTTATCTCCCTTGCAAGTCGCAAGTCATATTTCATGTTTGAGAAAGCCACCATATTGAGCACCCTAATCCAAAAATGGACTTTTTTCCAGATGGAAAAAATTGCATTTTTGGCCATGATGAGGCTAAAGCTAGTAGTGTAAAGTCTGTAAGTAGTGAACAAACGTGAATCAGTTCACTATGCTTCTAAATGAATAACTAGAGAGAACAGACTTTACCTCACCTATGAATCTAACCATCTTAGTACAGTATGTACAAGAGGGGAAGATGATTTTTTAAATATGAGTAAAGGTACATAGTGAATGTCATACCGGTTTCACATTCCAGCTGGAAGGGTTTTTGAAGAGATTCAGTAGCCATATTTTTCATTCAATTTCGTCTTACCATCACCAACTTGATCTATAATTAAAGTAGATGGGCTGTTGATTTCATCTATAAATTAAAGTATGTTGAGAAAATATGCATCTTGCGGAGTTGAACCGACCTTCAGGTGGTGTCCAGCTCGTGAAGTATGGATCACTCGCGTCTTCAGTTGCCACAGAATAACGATTCACCTTTTAAAAACCAAGAGTGAAAACATCACAAAACTAGTATATAACTAACGGAACCAGTGTTCATAATAGCCAGGAATAGTTCAGAATTAAAACCACCCAACACGGCAAATCAAGGGACTTGTTGAGGGAAAGTCGTGACGAGATTTCGTTATTACAAGGTGATAGTCGATATTGACTAGCGAGCTTTCTTTTTATCAAGTAGGGTCTCTTTATATTAAACCATAGATTTAATCATAAAAAATACAAAAACAATCACCGTTGAGGTATTTTTAGGTATATCAATTCTTTTTCTATCTTTACTAGAGTCTTGTTCAATTTTAACCTCGCATTCCGAGTGAATCAACGTCGACTTTGATTTCTGATTTTCTTCTCCGTCTTTTCTTTGCGTGGTGACTTTTGTCCTTGCTTTAGCAGGTCTTACTGTAGTCGTAGGCACCGCAAAACCACTGGATGATTTTGATTTTAGAACGGTCTTTTCAGCGGAAATGTTTGCATCTAAACTATGGTTGTCAGTACTTGAATTTTCCTGTCTTAATGTGAGCTCGTGTTTTTCGGAGTTCTTAGGCTCTGCGATTTCTTTCATTGCATAATCTAAATAGTTGATGTACAAAACATATTCACTGCATTGCCCCCAAAAATGTTTCATACAGGACGGTACAACACAATACCGTACATGAACAACAACATACATTATAACGCTGTTGCAAAACTTGCAACATGAATCATGATGCATATTCAATCATGTGCAGTGCAAAACATAGTCATAGAACAAAATCAAGAATTGCATCAAATGAAGATAGCTAGGTTTAAAATTTTATCAGTCTAACCTGGTACTTTATTTCCTGGTGTTTTTGTGGGAGGACTAACATTAGACACAATGGGTGAAGGTTGTGCTGAGCTGTTAAAAAGTGGATACAATTATTATTAGAAAGCCAGCCAGATAGCATTTCAAAGGGAAAACAATGAAAATCTACACAATTTGTAAAACCACATGTAAAACTTGTTGAGGTAAACGAAAGCTCACCTTTGCAGTGAAGAAAGATCTGTTGGTTTTGCCAGAGTAAGAAGTTTGTTTAGTCTCTCTTCATCCTAAAATACAAGTGAGTTGACAGACAATCAAGCAGAAGTGAAGAACTAAATGCATGGTAAAGTCAAGGTTAAAATGAGAAAGTGTAATTTCAAACTTTACTTCAATGTCATTGTTGGACACAAGCTGTCATTATTACCTTCTTTAATTCTACTATCTTTCTCTTCAACTTGATTTTAGTCTGTCGGTCCATTCTTTGAGACATAGTGTCCATGAAATCATCCAAACTATCACTATTGTTTGCTTCATCTAAAGCTGTAAGCAAGAACAGGCATTTAACAGGCATTTTGCTTCACATCTTCACTATCCTCATGTAAACACACCTTCTGCATTCTGTATTCTTTCAACAAATGTCTTTACTTCTTTTTGAACTTTTTCAAGTTTGCACAACTGGAAAAATTAAGAAAATATATATCTAAGATATTGTGTAAAAAGAATGAAAGAACAAGAAATTGAATGTACATATACATTTATAACTTACCAAGGAGTCATAGGTCTCAACTTCTGACTTGTCTTTCCCTGCCTTGCGCATTCTCTTTAATCTTTTTTGCTCAACTAAATTTAAAGTTAAATATATCAGTAGCTATTAAAGCTGTTAGCTATTAGACCCAGATCATAAGAGCAACCAGAATGAAATAAAGATTTACTTGTTCCAGTTCTGTCAAGAAAATTGTCTTCATCACTTTCATAGAAATCATCCTCTTCTAAATTTCTCTCCCTTTTCTTCCGGCTTTCTGCAACAAAGAATGAAAATACTGAAATCAAATAACACGAGAACAGCTAGCACATGATGCCGGTCATTATGTCATATTTGGCTTAATTACCATGTGATGATTGTCTCAACAATCCATAAGCATCCAGCATCTTGCATGCTTCATTTGCACATTCCTTTACTGCATCTTTTTTTCGACCTGTCACAGAAGCTTCAGCAAAGACAGCAGATCCATTAGGACCATCCACAGGTAACCTTAAGAGTAAATATAAATAACAATAACACATTTGCAAATACTGCAATAAAAATCTTAAAAATCATGAATGTTGAAATTACCTTACTCTACAATGATAAACACGTGCATGACCTGGTCCTGTTTCATCAACCTGGTAGTCCAGTTCAAGACCTTTTATAAAAAATGAAATACAAGCAAGTTGAAATATAATTTTAAAGGAAGATTTAAAAAAAAACAATATTGGTCCATGCATTCATAGTTGATTTTCTTTTCAACTTCTAACTTGTTTACTCACAGACTGAATTAGAATTTCTCCCTTAATTTAGTCTGCGTCTTTACCTTCTCTCTCATAATATCCTCTTAGTGTCTTTTTCGGATCTTTAAACTCGACACCTGAATACAACTCTTGAAATTTCTCCGAGTCAATTTGCTCTTCTTCAGCATCTTCACCTGAAGGTGAAGTACAATAAACAAAGATATTAAATAAATCTTTTACTAATAATTACATTATTGAGCTTAAGAGCCTTAATTTTCTTAATTGTGGCCAATCATAAAAGTCCAAACTATTTCTGAAGAGTATTACCATGAATTACAAGACTTCATGTGGCCACCTAATAGCACAACTACATATTATAATTGTCCAGGAAGGTCAACAGATAAATTAAACATAATTACCAAATCCCCAATCAATGCCTTCACTTTTTTCACTGTCACTTGCAACTTTTTTCAAACTGTCATATTCTTCATCTGTAAATATTTGACCCACTTTTGCTTTATTCTCTGCTATTTTTGATGGCTGTAAATTTACCTCTTCATCATCATCTCTGGGTCCCTTCATGTGATAGTTAGTATATTTATATATCATATTGTCTAATTGAGCTTCTATATATGACACTATAGACTTTACTGTTGCAAAGTACAAACCTGGACGACAAATAGTCTGGAACTTCCACCAAACTTAATAACATATCCCACTTTTAGTCGATAATAAGTACATTGTTTTATTTTACTCTTGTTAACAACTGTTCCATGAGTACTACCAAGGTCGTAGAGGTAAAATCCACTTAAAGAGGGATCCCCATCTGTGTTTCCTCTGTATTGAACCAATGCATGGTATCTTGATATAGATGGATGCTCTAAGACAACATCACATAATGGTAACCGTCCAAAAACATGATAAGCTTTGTCATTTAAGTTTATAGTCGAAACAATACAGCCGTTTTTTAATACTTCTAAGTTGTAATTTTCGTCTTTTGGGGGAATAGCACTCCACCACGGTGCTTTATATTTAAGTTCAGGAATATTCTCCTTTTTCTCTACCACAACTGGTTCGTTTGGCTTGGTGTCCTTTTGAATAACACTAGGAATTTTAAATGCATCATTGTCTACAGGGTTAACAACTTCTGGCTCGCTAACTTTTTTACAAGTTTCTGACTTCGTTAAATCAACATTTTCCTGATTTTCCGCCATCTTGAGTTTGACGGAGTGTAGAGCAGTGGAGTCTGAGGCTTAGAGCGAGTAAATAGTAAACAAAAGTAAATAAAAATAAATAAAAATAAACAAAAGTGAACACTTCTGTCGAAAAAGTGAAAAACAATGATATCTCTTGACTGGACGAGACAACAAAACGGAAGTCGTCGCACAGCACACTAATTACACAGTTACTGTCTGGATAGTTTGGAAATATTGATTTCAGAATTTTCAAGTCTCATAATAGTCCTAGTTTTATTAGTCCTAGTTTCATTAGTCCTAGTTTCATTAGTCATGTTAAACTAGTTAGGAGTCATGATATATATATATCTCTGTGACTATATACTGGAACAATTTGTTTACACCCGATGATCAATCCTGTTCACTATAATTTGCCAGATTGTTAGTAAATATATGCTTAAAAAAATAACTACATTGATATATATTAGATTACATACTAAACAGTTTTAAAATGCTTTTGAAATATTGCCATGAAGACTTTGGAATGGAGCTTGCAGTGTGTTTAAGATAGAGGAACACAAAAATCAATTGTGTTTTAAGAATTAAGGTCGGATTCAGAATGCTTTAGAAATTAGAATCATCCCAAACCCTATAGTTAATGATCTAAAATTCTCAGATTTCCAGACACTATTTTATTCTCAAGAAGAGCTCCAGCAGGAATATCTATTCTATCTCCATGATTAGCTATGATGATCACTGTACCCTAAAACAAATTTGGACAAAACATGTAATATGAATTACCGCATATTATTAGGAAGATGTTTGAAACTTTCTGAATTTGCTAATGTAACTAACCTTCAAAATGACCCCTTTACCAAATGTGACATCACCTGACACAGTGAGATGGTCAAGTTCCAGGATATCAGGTATGGTTTGAAATCTCTCAAGAAAACTGTGCACCTAAAACAAAATACAGGTCTTGACTAAATCACTTGTCAAATGAATTAGCAATAGAGTGGTCCACAAAAACACTTTGAAGTCACCTTCCAAAAGTATGGCCCACTAAGCTGTATTAAAGGTGTTGTTGCAAACTGTCTTCTAGGATTCATCATTAGAGAACCAGCATCATTTGTTGTGTACAGATTGGACTTGACTAACAAAAGATCTGATGTTTTCTTCACTGGAAGAAATCTGCTACGTGGAACATTGATACCTTTTAATTTGAGAATATTGACAGCTATAGAACATTGCTGAAAACACTAAATGAAATATGTGCTTCATATTGCATTAGACCTTACCAAGTGCTCCTTCAAAATTCTTAATGGCCGCACCAACTGCTGTCTCTAATTGTATTACATTGTAACCATTTTCAAGATTCTAGGATTGAAATTTCCTATTTTTAACATGGTTTTAGTACACAAGTCGGACAAAAATCAAATAAAACTTTAATAAGTTTTTATGCAACATTTCATTTACAAAACTCACCTTATTATTTACAATGATCTCCATGTGCATTTTCTTTGCATCAAGTAATCGCTTTATTGCACTTAATCTTACCCAGAGATTGTTTGTATTAAATATTCTGAAATATGAGACAAAAACTTTAGAATAATAGTGAAACTACATACATAACCTAAGATGAAGTTTATTATTCATATAGATTAAAAATACATAGTTTTGGAACACAGTAATGATGGATTTTTGTTGTCTACGATTGTTTCATCTGCTCCTAAACACTACATTGTCATGAAAATATTGTGCAGTTGCATACATATGAAACATCACCCCACCTGAACTTTGTAACTGATTTAAACTCATCTACCTAAATGGAAAAAAAATGTGTGATATGGGTTGCATTCAAATTAACATCACAAAAATGGCAAAATATTGGTGATATTTGTAAAACAAAAATTAATGAATTAACAATTATCCAACAGCATACATGATGTTTTGGAACTTGGGCTATCTCCAGCAATCGAAGTTTTTCTTCATATTCAATGAGGGTTCCACCCTAAAAAAGAAGGTCAATTGATACTGTAATCTGGCACAGCTAGTTTATTTCAAAAACAACAACCAGGGATAACACAGCCACCTTAACATCAGCCCTTGTCTTATCTGTCACTTCCATGATAAACTCAACTGTTCCATTTGGAGGATTAAGTATAAAATTCAATATAGCTAAATGCATGTCAAGGAGTTCAAATTGGAATTAGAAATCAAAAATACCATAACCAAGTTTAGAACCTAAAAATACTTAACCTGTTACTATTAGACTAGATTCTTATGCCTATAATTTGAAAACCCTTGTTCAAATGAATGGAACAAATTTTTATAGCCTGGGTTAATTTTTTACACTATTAAATTCCATTTTAATGTCACAGGGAAAGGATACGAATATCAACAGTTGCTCCAAGATTATCAATGTTTGAGATAAAAACAACTTCTTTTCCTTGAGACAAAAACTGATCAAGTAAACCAGAATTGTAAAATGACTGATATGTATCACCATGTCCTGGAGGGTACCACCTTAAAAAGGTTTTTTTAAGTTGGTAGTAAAAAAGCACATTTACTGTACTATTATGTATCATGACAGAAGCCTTACCATTCCCCTTTCCCATTGACCATGGTAGTTGCAACAGGTTGTAATGATTCTTTATTTATCCTTGGATGACAACTTTGATTGAAACAATGTATGGTAACATTGAAAACTTCATATTTCTTTATCAATTTCATTGTCTCCTCATGAGTGTTGAATGAATTCATCAACACCAATGGTACATTACATCCATACTTTCTGTTTAAATTCTGAAATGATATTCAGAAAAAAGTTATCAACTAACTTAAATATTATTCAGGTGGAAAATTTAAGGACAGAGAGATCTTCTGGTAACAGAATGCATCTTGATTGCCATATGTGCCACCTTACCTGTATCAAGTGAACAGTCAAATCAAGAAATGTCAATTCATTGCGAACTGGGATCAGACTTTTTGCACCAACACATCCCATACTTGTTCCAAGTCCCCCGTTCAGCTTTATCACAACTAATTTATCCAACAATGCCTTCACATTTGATCTGTTATCAAATTCGGAAGACAAACTTGCATAAGGTTGTATCTACAAATGTTAATAAAATTAATATTTAATTTATAGACTTGATTTGTGGAGGATTCTGAATTTTATATATATATATATATTAATTAATATAACTTGATACATCTAAGTTGTCAATGGATATAATTGAGTCAGTGTTTTGATAAACAAAGAAATTAATTCTTACTCTGGCTTCAGGCGGTGGTTTAATTCTGCTCCAGTCCACTGCATTCCCAGCTTCTTTTAGAAATCTTGAAAATAATTCTTGGAACTGATTGAATTCTGCCTTTGTTTTCTATAAGAGTAAATTCATTTATTATGGCATAATTTTCTTTTTAATTATTTCTTTGCCAAAAATGTTTACACAATAGGACAGATTTAAATAAAATATTTACATAATGGGGATAAAAGACCTTTTAGAAACAATAGGTCATTTTTATGGTCTCTAGATTTCAATTTCAATTTAGTATACTAAAAAATGTCAATTGAATTTGTAAGAATATAGCAATAACTACAATGAATATGTAGCATAGTAGATTTTAGCAACATACTTCTCTAATCTCATTGGGAGCTGTTGCTAATAATTTTTCCAACTCTTCCGCCATCAATTCTTCAGCGTCTCTCCTCGCCATATCCTTAAAGGCTTCGGATGAACGCAAGCTGTCTTGGCGATCCTGAGATAATTTTTTGAAATTAATTGTTTATTTTTTAATAATGTGAACTCAAATTATGGTGCACAGATAAATAGGTTTCTTGCAGACTAGAATTACAAGATAGTATTACTTTTGCTTTCTTGTAAACACTCTTGTAAAAACATAGACTGTATGAACTTACCATTGATTGAATGGTTTCAAATCAAATGCCAAAATGCTCAAATTACCAAATTACAACAAAAAATCAACGTGGCGATTCTCTGCAGAACAACCAACCACCAACCGACCTGCGGAGAAAGGTCAAACTACGGGAAAATCCCATACACCAAAAAGACGTTGCTCTGAATGCTCTCACTTATTCGCAAGTTTGTCACATCACGAGACACATACGAGACTGAATTTTAAACGATGGTAACTAGCATCGGCGCGTTCTAATAAAAAATATTTTTTAAAACTGAAAAATTCCCACGACTGCTTGAACACCTGCTGTCACTTGATCAGACAATAATGACTTTACGTGATTTGGTGATCGAAGGGGGGTGAATTTCCCATGCCTTACATTCAATAGTTATCACCACTGAGTTATCCCTACAGCCCTGATGGTGCAAGGCAGGGTGCAAGGCAGGGTCCAAGGGCGTTTACGAATGGTTATATACATAAGAGCCCGCCTCCCCTCCGTGAGGTTCTATAATTCTATAATTCTGTTTGCCTAGTCATTTTTTCTTCACTTACATGAAGTTCTTCCGCATGTCCCAAGGCCATGACGCATGCGCATTTTTTACTGACAATTTTTGAAACAATTTCTCACAGAACAATTCACATTCGAATTCTTATTATTCGTTATCACGTGTTATGCTGTTACAGTAATATTTCTTCTCGAAGAAAATTGTGGAAAATGGAAGAAATATCTTTACTTGGCAACGAAAACATTATTATCCAATGCGATACATGCGGGCAATCGTTTGAAAATGAGCAAGCTTGGAGCGAACATATAGTGGTTCATCAGACTGAAAATCTTGAAACAATAGCTAGTGTTGATATTCAGGAAGAAAGTTCAGAGGAAAGTAACCATGAGATGGACAACTCTCAAGACACAAAAGAGGGCAATATTTATCCATGTCTTGAATGTGGAAAAATATATAAATCTAAGAATGGCATGGTCAGACATGTTAAGACCAATCACTCATATGGAAATATTTTTTTCTGTAAAATATGCACACAAACCTTTGCTGCTGCAGTTGATTTAAAAACACATTTGCAGAGCCATGCTGATGACCCAAAAGTAAACAAATGTGGTGTTTGTGATAAAATCTTTGTTGATAAATCCAGATTGACGCAGCATTTTAAGTCGCACAGAAGTGAGCGGCCATTTAAATGTGGTGTTTGCAACAAGACATATAAAGAGAAACGTGATTTAGCTCACCACGAGAAATCTCATTCAGCAATAAGAGAATATACATGTGACAAATGTGGAAAGTCATTTCTACGTCCACGAGACCTCAAGCTTCACATAGAAACACACTCAGATGTAAAACCATTTAAATGTGACATCTGTGATAAGACATTTCGGACAAATAAGGATCTGACTGTCCACACAAAATATCATACTAATGCAAATGACTTTGAATGTTTTATATGTGAGAAAAAATTTGCAATGAAACACATCCTAAAACGTCATTTGATATCACATAGGCAGAAAAAGAAGTTCTCTTGCTCCCAATGTGATAAGGCATATAACTTTAAATACAGGTTGGACCATCATGTCAAGTCTGTCCACCAAAATGAGCGTCCCTATGAATGTGAAGTTTGCAAAAAAACATTCACAAGTAATGACAATCTAAAAGTACATTTGAGAGTTCACAGTGGAGAGCATCCATACCAGTGTTCTTTGTGTGACAAGACATTCACTCAGCTGTCAAACAAATATCGCCATGAACTTGTTCACAAAGATGTGAAGCCTTTCACCTGTTCTATGTGCCACAAAGCATTCTATACAAAATATGAGGTAAAGAAACACATGAGTGTTCATGATGCTCCTGATGGAAAGCCTTTTAAATGCACAGAATGTGACAAAAGTTTTGTGAAAGCATTCTCCCTCCGAAATCATATCCAAAGAATTCACCTGGGGATAAGGCATACTTGTACTATCTGCCAAAAGTCATTTAAAATTCCATCCAGCCTGAAAGAACACATGAAGAAGCATATCAATTGTGCAGCATTGTGCACTGTTGGATCACAGGACTCAATTAATTGTGAAACAAGTATGAAAAAAAATGAACAAGAAAACATTGTTAACAAAACAGCTGAGCACAAACTTCATAGCCGAGAACAAAATAATTCAATTGAGTCACAAGAAGAAACATGTGGTTCTGCAGAACAACAGAACGTTATTTCAACCATGCCTCATTTGGTCAACTCGGCTGGAAATACTCTTGAAATCAAGTAATTTATATTTTGGAATTTATAACATAGTCTAAAAGCTTAAACCACTGGAGAAGGGCATACAATACTTTATAGCATTTAAGTAACATACTCAATTATATATTTTCACAGCTGTCCAAAAGATGATAACAAGGATGACAAAACTTCAAGGCCATATTCCTGCGATCAATGCTCACAATCATTCCGCCGAGGACAAGATCTTAAAAGACATGCAGACCGTGTTCATATCAACCCAAAATATTTCAGGTGTAAAGTTTGTAGAAAAACATTTATTGTTGAGGCAGAATTAGAGATACATTCCCGGACCTGTAGTGGTCCTGGGAATGAGTTTGTTTGTTCGATATGTGGAAACAAATTTGCTTCAAAAGCCAACTTAAAGCGTCACATGGATATCCATAGTGATACAGAGCCTAAAGAATGTGAAAATTGTGGTAAAGTGTTCAGAAATCAAAGGCTGTTAACCAGACACAAATTTATCCATTCTGATAAACGACCATTCAAATGCAGTACTTGTGAGAAAGCATTTCGTAGAGCTGAGGATCTTGTAAAACATGTTCGTACTCACACTGGTGAAAAACCTTTTAAATGCAGGTTATTAATAAGGTTATATTTTTCATAAGGTTAGGTATTTGTGGATTCTTAACAATGGTCTATGACAATTAAAATATCCTAATATTGGAGTAAAATACTGAATCTACTATTTTCTCTTCACAGGTACTGTGATAAAGCATTTAAGCAATGCAATAATCGACAACGTCATGAACAAACCCATGTACCTGAAAAGCGTTTTAAATGTGAAACATGTAACCACTACTTCAGCTCATGCTCAGAACTCAAAGAGCACATCTTAATTCATGAGGTTTCAGATGGGAAACCATTCAAGTGTCATATTTGTCCAAGAGGATTTGCACGGAAAAAGAGTTTGAAGTCACATATTAATGTTGTACATGTGAATCCAAAACATTGTTGTAACATTTGTGGTGAGAGATTTCATACTACACGCGAGGCAAAGAAGCACGCGAAAATGCATCCTGTGGAAAGTGGAGGACTTGAAGTGGTAGTGGAGGAAGTCCAGGAAGACAATGTACATAATGTTAGTGTGCTGGAAGGAGGGGTGGGGGAAGGTGCGGATGAGAACGGTGGAGGAGAGACGGTAGAGCAAAGTAAAGATGATGTAATGATAGTTGATGGTGGGGTAGAAGCAAGTGCTGGGCGTCAGGGCAGTGGAACGGGCCTTACAATAAAGAGAGGAAGAGGGAGACCTAAGAAAAAGGTGAGAGGGGCGACAGGAAACAAAGGTGGACATGAAGTGAGGGAGATGGTAACGACAGAAAATCATGACACACAGATAAACAATAGCAATGAGAAAAGCAGGAAAGAAGCGAGTAAAGAAAGAGAAAATAACGCAGGTGGCCAAGATGAAGACTGTAGCCAAGTGCGACGCAATGATCGTAAAATACAACATGAAAATGGAATTCTCGATTTGAGAAATGATTTAAGGAACAAGACAAACGATATGGAAGACGAGATAAGTGCGACTAGTCAGAGAAATAACGAAACAAATTCAAATGAAACAATTCTTAAGATCTTGGAAGGGAAACCGTTCGTATGTCCTGTTTGTGACAAAGGATACGCCAGCAAAAATGGACTAAAACACCACCATGATAAAACTCATAAAAATAAAAACGTACTCAAAGATAATCATATCTATTATTGTCCTGAATGTAAAGAAGGTTTCAAAAGCAAGAGAAGATTTTGGCTTCATGACGTGAAAGTTCATGGACTTCTTAATACATCAGAATCAGAAAATGAAACGATTTCTGAAGAAGATGGCAGAGATATTAGAGCGCGGATTATTAGGAATGCAAAAGGTAATTCTAGTACACCGAATGATACTGTCTCATGAATGATGATGGCACAGACTTTGTTTATGGTAAAAGAGTTCGCCAACAAAAGATCACAGATTGGTTCGGAACTTCTACACAATGATGTTTGAAAATAGATGGTTGCGAATATAAAATTAAAATATAGTGATGTAACATTGTCATCAGTAACACTGGTTTCGCCAAAGTTGGTTGTAATAACTAATATGAATATGTGAATTGTATTGTTTGATAACTACATAATTAATCATCTTGTATTGTCGTTTGTTTAAAATATATACTTTAAAAAAAATTATCGATGTTTTGTCTTTATTTCACTGGTATGTGTCATGATAAAAACAAGTCTTTTTCCGTCCTTCCCTTTGTTATATATTTATATTGTCTATGCTCATGTCATAATAATACACTTTACCTAATTTCATAGTTTATATATTCCTTACGTTTTTATTGAACACAGGTAACTTTATACTAAACGGTTGATAAAAAACCTAAACTATCCCTTCGACGCAAGAATTGTCTTAGAGAGAGAAATCGAATTCATTTCTATCTGCAAGTATTACGAATTCTATGTGCAAGTATTACGAATAATGTCGCTCTCACGCTAAGAAAATCTTTGTTGCATGACCGCCGAGACAAAAGTATCGTGGTTGCCAGCTGAGAGGTATTGAAAACAATCATTGACAGTCAACTGCTGATATTTAATCATCCACATAATTCTAGCAGGAAGTCGAGCATGCCTTATGTAAAGCGACCTTACAGCAACTATGGGAAGGTATGGAAAGAAAAGAGAAATTTTCATTATGGTTTTTTCATCTATTTGTGGTCTATGTTTGGGATTATGGTTAAGCAAGAACGCACGGGTTGTTCGTCGCGTTTTACGATGTCATCAAACGGTTTACTCAAAGAGCGGTAATCGTAAACGACAACAGACACTTGGGGAGGAAATAAAATATAATTCAAGATTTATGCTAGTCGCTGTCTTCACAAAGGTGCTTCCTGAATCGAGCAACCTCTACAACGACTTAAATACTGAAGACATGGACATAAAATTCGTATACTTTACAGATACCATAGAGACGGCTTCGCATGGCTCATCAATGGTGCAAGTAAAAGATGTTTCATCTGAGAGAACAATATATTCAGGCATGTTGAGATATGTTGCTGAAATGTATGCGACTAATTTCAACTGGTTCATATTAAGTTCTGGCAGTTTCTTTCTTAACTTTAAGAAATTGAGGTTCTTAGGAAGTTTAGATTACTCAAGGAAGTATCTTTTTCTTCCGGCAGCAAGTGTACACAAAGGATTTCATAATGATACCAGGGGAGGTAACAGGATAGATAACTCTTCATTCTATCGTGAAACAGAAGGAAATGACAAAATCACGGATTTGATCCTTCAACCTGGAGTAACAATGAGCAGATCACTGTTGCAGAAATTATCAACAAAACATTGTTTCAATAAAACAAAGGTTTATCAAGAGTGTTTAGAGAACGTCACAATTTCCTGGTTCACAGAGGTAAGTATCATCACGATCTTTCAATTGAAAACATCCATTGTTAACCATATTGGATACATCAATACAACATCTTATCGTATTACAATTTCTACTCAATTTAGGAAGACAACGATGGTAACAAGAAAAAAATAAATTCTGGCACTTGCCAAAAGGAAAATGAAGACCTTACTACGACAAGTTCAGTGACAACTGATCTCTCTAAAGATATGGATTGTTTATACAGACTTCGCATTCAGCTTCTTTCAAAAAAAGTTCGTAATCTCAGTTTCAAACACAAGAAACTTGAAACTAAACTAAAAATTCTCCAAAGTTCCATCACTCGAACAGTCTACGAAAAGCTCCATGAGATAAGGTTCTATAAAGATTTCAAACGGAAAGTTGATTATGCTCACATGTTCACTCTCACCAAGGACTTGGAAGTAAATAACAAAGATTCCTGGTCATTACGTTATCATAAGTTGCAAGGAACAACAGGGATAATCAGGACAATTATGGACGCAATAAGTAAAGCTCATCACGAGAACCTCCAGTTTCACGCACTCTATTATGGCTACATGTTAAATCAGCCAATCAGAGGCCTGCAATATCGGTTGAATATTTTCACGAACAAAGACCGACACATAGCAAGATCATATCAAAAATTTGGTGCAATCGAAAAACGAATTATAAAAACATCTGAGACGAAGCCAGTTACTATTGTTGTACCGCTTGCAGGAAGATTAAACAACTTTAAACAATTCATGAAAAATCTAGAGCAAAATATCTTGAAGAAAAATGATCCAATCACGCTTCTTGTCGCATATTTCCCAGAAGTGACACCTTCATTAGAACACAAGAAGATTTTTCATCAATTTAACATGACGTACAGAAATCACATCTTCATATGGCTAGACCTGCCAGGCTCATTCGCCAGGGCCCAGGCCTTACAAGCTGCAGTAGATTTTAACAAAGACAATAATTTACTATTCTTTGCTGATGTTGACTTGACTTTTAACGAGGACTTCATACAGCGATGTCGTGATAACACCGTCGCCAAGCAACGCGTATATTTCCCAGTCATGTTTAAATTATTCAACCCAAAGATCCTTGGTTTTCAACTCAAACCAACCGAATATTTCAGATCATTTGACAGGGAAGTTGGGGACTGGGCATTATACTCGTTCGGGCCGGTATGTGCATACAGCTATGACGTCATCTCTATAGGTGGATTCAACGTTAAAATCAAAGAATGGGGATACGAAGATATACATTTGTTTGAAGCATTCATATCAAGAAATAAATACGATATTATAAGAGCAGCTGACCCAGGACTTATTCACATTTATCACGCGCATAGTAAATGTGACGTCATTAAAAATAATATTCAGCGGTTAATGTGCACGGGCGCAATGTTGAACAGCCTGGCATCTGCGGATAGCATAGTTAAATATTTACTGATGAAAAAATATGTCAACTTATAAATTTTATTAGTAAATTATTCACCACAATATGTCGTATATTTATGAGAAAGTAAATCCTTCAGTGCCGTGTCTTATACCAATCAATAACTTTTCTTTCAAGTCTTTTTTACTATCATATTTTGGAAGCTTTAGTAGATTAAAACAGGTTGAAGCTGTTGGGATCTAAATGGGGTCCAAGTTTACACGTGTTATTGCGGAGATTTTTATAACTGAGATAATGTCGTGTAATTGAGGCAATGAAACTGTGATTTAGTTAAAACACGAGCGGTCTTGCTGGACGAAGAAAATATAAACGTCCAGGGCGGAGATAACGAAAAACATACAATATAATAAAAAAGAAATTTTACCTTATTGTAGTCCGACTTCATTGTAATATGAAACATCGTTTTACCACCAAGACCCTAGAGAGGAAAGAATATACGATCTAAATGCAACTGCATGATCAACCTCGCAATCACAATAAAATAATGTCCTACCTCTAACTGTGCAAATCCTCCGGCTGGCAGACAGGGTGATCCAGTGCTAAATTTCAGCAACAACGCTCTCTCCTCTTCCTTCAAATCCTTCACAACTTCCCAGAACCATTTTATTTCGTCGAAAATGCTTGATGCGTTGCTTGGCGTGTACTGCAGAAATAACAATTTGGGTCACGACACGAATTAACAACGAATAATATTAAAATAAAGGTTCATATACTGTAGCTGTATATATTGATATACAGTAGCAACATAGGTTGATATAAAAGATATTCAGGTTCATATACGATGCTAACCACAGTGTTTTCCTGCCAATCTTCAACAATAATTCTCCCAATTCCGTTGATCAACAATGAAAACTCGTCAGCAGTAAACAGGCTGAAGAGTGGCATTGGTATCACCTTATTAAGAAAAAATGTTTAATTTGAATTGATTTTTTAATATTACCAGGCCTGAACACCATATTAAATTACTTATTAAAAGTCATGAATTTCCTTCTATATTGTAACACACACCTCAAAAAGACCTTCACATAATGCGTCTATTTCTTTCTTCATCAAATCTGTCAGTTTATATTGGGAAACCAAGTTAACATATTCAACCTAAGACGAGAAATATTTTATGAACCAAAATACAGCAAAAAAAAGATACAGCAAAAAAGTGACTACGAGCTTGAATCTTGGAAGATCAGGCAAACCAGATTTTTTCTAAAACGGCCACAAACCTTGTTTGTTTCATTCAAGAATTCCTCATTCCTTTCCTTCGGGAACAAATCCAACGTTGTTACTCGTCCATTCCAGGGATTCGATACATCAAGAGTACATGGTAACATTAGGTCTTCAACGTCATCACTTTCAAGAACAAATGTTACTAAGTTTTTATGAAGTTCAAAATCAAATGAACTGAGGTCGTCAGGATGACTTAATTGAACACCAAGAATCTATAAGAAGAAAATATTGTTAAACATAAAATACCTATTATTACTATTATAATGATATCCAATTTTAAATAATAATCTTAGAATGAGATATACATGTATAGGAAACGTCCAGCTTACCTGTTTCACGATGGGTTTGCATAAATTCAAATTAATAAAAAAACCTTCACAGATTGCTGTTCCAATTATTTTCCCCAGGAATTTTATTTGTGAAAAATTCTTTTTCAGTTTTTCATCAATATGTCTGCTAAATTCTCTCTTCTTATCTTCCTTCATCTTATCTTCAATATCGCTTATGTCTAACTGACCAATGATTTCGTCTCCCTTTTCATCCATATATTCTGACCAGGGACAAGAAAGAACCTCGATGGAATTTTGTTCTGCTTCTACTATTGTCTCCGCAGTACACGATTGTTCGTTGGATCCTCCGAGGTCCTCACTCATATCTTGTGATCCACTTGATTGGCCTGCATTTCTACTACTGAGAGATACTGTAACGTCCTCAACTATACCTTGGGATCCATTGGTCACCGTAGTTATATTTGTATCGCTACGTCGACCAGAGGGTATATCTTCACTCTTTGATCTCTCAGCCAAATACGAATTAGGAAGAAAACTAGAAATGACCAAAAGATGAAATCACCTTGTCTAGCTTAAAAAAGAGTTACAAAATCCATTAGCTAAAATGGAGACATGATGTTTAATTATTTCTGGTCATACACAACACCCTTGTGAAATGGAGACGATGTGTTGGAGCAATGTTCTTTATTAATAAATACCTGTACTGGTTGTCATCTGTCAGGTGAAATATTTGATGGCAGGAATTAACAATGTCCTTGCTGATGTTCACAAAGAACTCTCTTTTTGGACCCGTACACATTCCTAAAAAAAAGTGCGCCAGTTTAGATATAAGTGCCGTCAGCTGGTGTTTATCTAAGGCGTCTCTCTGTGGAAGGAAACAGTTTACCTTCTTCATTATTAAACCTGACGTGAAGACTACAGTTTCTCAAACGATTACCGCTGTACGAGTTTAGAACCTTCATGGCACTTTCGAAGACGGCTTCCCGGTCGACACATACTGAAATACTTTCAGGATAATTTTTTCTAGAATATCACAAATAAGAAGTGAGTATCGCATGCGCGAGTTTGAGGGGGCGTCTTTGGGTGCAAGCAACGGGGAGAATCTCATCATAACTTCAGTATCTTTGCTGTCATAAAAGATACTAAGACAAACCTGGTAGTTTTCAACTTTCGTTGAAACCATTTCAACTTATTGTCATAATCCAACAAGGCTCTCCACGTCTTTTGAAACAATCCACGGTCATACTGGTCAAGAAAGTCTGGATTACGTCGAATAAAGTCATTAAAAACCCGGTAGTAAGCATCTTGGTTAGCCAGGGCAATAAGAACATCTCTAACCACCTTAAGTAAGATAAATCAAAGGTCTCAATGAGACGACTCACGGATGCATGAATAGAGGATTAATTCCTGGCTAGTAGACTAACCAGATAAACAAGTTTTTAATACTAAGCGTGCAAAGCAGGTTGGTCAAGCTAATGGCATTAAAGAATGCGAGACCATTAGCAATGACTCCCTGGTACTCCTAGGGAGCACAGATGAAATGGGCACAGGTACCCATTTTAGCCTTGCAGTAACATACCAAAAATTGAGTGTAGTGTAAAAGGGGCTCAAGTTAATTATATTATACCTTAAAATTTCTCTCTTTGCCAGCTCCTGATGTTTGTCTCCTCATAAATCTCCCAGGACAAAAATTTGTTTAGGATTTGGCTCCATGAGAGACAGAACACAGCTCTCTTGGGCAGCAAAATTTGCATACAGCAATGGAGGCCACCCAGACGAGTCTAAACAGTCAACTTGATGACCATACTGGAGCAACAATTGTACAGTGTTTGTGTCACCACTAATGGCAGCCAGATGAAGACTGGTAGTACCATGATGGTCCTGAGAATATATTAACCAATATGGATAAACACAATTGGGTTGTTTTATAAAATAACGAGGTTATAATGCTAGAACGACAGGTGTGATATCATATATCAAGTGTTAAATATTACCCCATAATATCACCCCAGTAGTAGCACTTGGTCACTTACTTTACATGAAAGTGAGGCTCCTGTTTCCAGCAATGCTTTGACACAGTCATGATCACCACTCTGAGCAGCATACATCAATGGTGTAAAACCTACGGAAGTAATTAGGGATTAGGGAAGTAATATATTGCATCCCCTGGAGATATTCAAAATCGTAGGTATTGTTAATACTGCAGACAACAACTATATGTAGTAGGAGTAAAATAAATAAAAGAAATGGCAAGAAATAAAGTACCAAAGTACAAAATTCACCTGAATTATCAGCAAAATCAATTTCATATTTTAAAGTTGTCTTTAACAACATATTAAGAAAACAAGATCTCCTTTCTTTTAGCTCAGAGGACTGAACAACAAGGTGTAGAAAGTTTCCTCCATTTCTGCCTTCAACATCATCCACTGAGGAACCATTATGTAACAAAAACTCAGCACACTACAGATTGAAAAAAAACATTCAACAGATGTACAATTGCTGGGTGTAATTGTGCATTCCCATTTGATTGAGAACGCAAAAATTTTACACCTAAATGGGCTATTAAATTCTCCTGGTTTATATCATACTAACCTGAGGATGGCCAGCAAGAACAGCAGCCACAAGAGGGGTAAAACCGTGATCATCTTTTCTGCTCATTAACTTGAAAAGTAACTTTTCATCATGTTCAGATAATATCTTCATACAACGAACCAAATCCCCATCTCCAGCCACATCACAGTTCAAGTCTGGAAACTTACTCTTTCCATATACAACAAAGTGTAACAAATTAAAGTTGAAATTATCCTCATATAACTTGTTCAATTCATGTAAATCTGTATCTTCCAATAGCAGTTTAAGACAGTTGCTATGACCAGTAAGTATACCATAGGAAATAGGCTGTAAAGAGTAAGTATCTCTGGCAAGTTTATCAGCATTTTCTCTCAATAAAAGTTCAGTAATTTCAGCTGAACCGGATATAATAGCAACATGTAACAATGAACGTCTTTTTGGACCAAGATCATGAAGAACCATAGGATTTGCATTCAGTGCAGACTTGACACTTTCAATGTCCCCTTCCCTGATAGACTTGCATGTTTCTAACACAATTGAGTCCAAAACAGTCTCATCAGCACTGTCATCTGACTCAGCTGGAATGCAAATTCTGTGAAAATTATTTGATTTCTCTTCTGTTAACTTTGACATTTTGTAGTCTTCTAGATTAAAAATTTGTAAAAAATTCAGCCACGTTATCATCAGCATCAGAGTAAAGCTCATCATCTACAATAAACTCTTCATCAGATTCATACTCTACAAAATCTCTAGAATTAATCACAGATAGATTTTCTTCTTCTGATGTATCACCATCATGCAGTAATCTTACCATGCTACCATGGCTTGTATTGCCCAAATTCATCTTCATATTCTTTCGCTCAACATTCTCTTTATTTCTTTTTGCATTAAGTCTTGCCAAGAGCACTGTTTCCTTTTCTTTCTTGGCACTTTTTGCTCTCATTGGTAACTTACGATTTGGTTGATTATCACTGTCTGATGAATCAAATCTGTGTGAAACCTGTCTTTTACTTGGTTGTAACTTGATGGATATATCATCCTCAGAACTACTACCACATTTATCACTCTTTCTCATCCTTGTTTTGCCACCAGCTCTGTTGGTAGTGATTTCAGCTTCTTCTTCAGAACTAGATTGTATTGATCTTAATCTTCTAGATTTCCTTCTTGTTCTTGTATTGGAAGAATCAGCATCAATCTTCTCATCATCAGATTCAATTTCATCATCTAGCTTAAGATAACTACTTTCATCATTTGAACTCAATTCTCTTTTCTTTATTTTCCTCTTTTTTACCATACACCCCCTGCCTTTGCTTCTGATAGTCTTTCCTCTTTTATTTGATCTTTCAGACTTCTTGGAAGGTGATTCATCTGAATCTTCAATAAAACTAGACATACTGTCATCACTTTCAAAAACGTTGTTCCTATCAGCCACATATCTGTTCGCTCTAAAAATAAAGCAATAAAGAGTGTAGAGGTTCAGGTTCTAAAAGTCCCAATCAATAGACATGCACACTAAGTTAGGTTTGTTGTGGTCTGACTTTATATAAACAATAACTGAAATGTTGACCAGTACTCAGCTAACAATGTTTCAACTTACCCCTTGACAAAATCGTTAACCAAACGTTTTGGCTGCAAACTTATACTCTCATACTTTATTGTTTTATCCACATAAATGTTATCCAAGATTTCACTACGACTTGGTAATTTCAAATTACGTCGTTCTGACTTCGTTCTAAGCCGCTCTGAACTTCGATGTGTTGTTTCGCTGAAAACATCTTTCTCTGGTGTTTTTTGTATATCTTTTTTCTCATCGTCTTCGCTTAGATTGGCCCTGAATCCGCCACTACTTTGAGCGTCCATTATATCAGATTTAGGGAACCTAACGTTACACTGTATCAGGTTTCGCGCTCAAATTTGGTGGGTTATAGAAATTAGCAGGGGAAGAGGAACGTTAGAGGGGCGAGGAACGTTAGAGGGGCGAGGGGTATTGATTAGGTAAAACAAACAAAAATAGTGCACGTCAATTTGGTTTTTCGTATTAAAAATATCAAGATGGTCCACAAAAAAATTCTCCTGGGGCCAGTTGTTCAAAGCCATAGTTTGACTAATCACTGAGATCATAGACAATCCAAAAGACATGGATTGTCTATGCTGAGATCAATGAAGATCTACTGTATCCAATGACAATTACATCAAAAAATTTAATTAAAGTTTTGAATATTGTGTTTGATGAGCAACCATATCTCTTGAAATATCCTTTACACAGTCACATCCTATGGAAGAAATACAATTAGCTTTTTCACCAAACAAAAATTTGTCTAATTAGTTTATTGTGTGTCAGAAAGTTCCTGTCGTCACAGAGAGTATATTGATTGTCCTTATTAAGTCTAAAAAAGTCATACCTACAAGGCCCATTGCTAATTTAAATTCATCTTTGAATATCTGCAAAAGTTTACTCACACCTGCTTCACCCTATAAAAAAGTGAAATAAAATTAATGTGTTGAAGTAAAACATGTCATTTCTTTAAGATCATTTGATGTTTACCTGATAAGAAAGTCCCCATAAGATAGGTCTTCCAACAAAGACAGCTCTTGCACCAAGAGCTAAAGCTTTAAAAGCATCTGTGCCAAACCTCACGCCACCATCTAAATACACCTCACACTTTCCATCAACTGCAGATACTACTTCAGGCAAGGCTTCAATCTTAAACATAAACGACATGGACGTAAATCGTACAGGTTAATAGAAGAATAGTGAAAGCTGCCTCTTAATGTTTTTTATCTGGTAGAAATTAATAGAGGTTTATTGGAGAGATAAGTATTTCCTCTTACAGTGGCAGGAACACCATCAAGCTGTCGTCCACCATGATTTGAGACTAGGATACCATCAACACCATGTTGAACAGCTAATCGTGCATCTTCTGCTGTCAAAATGCCTTTCAAAACAATTGGCAACTTTGTCACAGATCTTAACCATGGAATAAACTCCCACGTTAAAGATGAATTGATTGAGGAATTATAAGAAGCGTTCCTTCCAGAATCTTTATCATCTTTGCTACCAGTTGCATAAATCCTCTCTAAATTGGCAAATGTCAGATGAGGAGGTAAAGAAAATTTATTGCGGATTTCACCATACCTTTGTCCATACAAAGGTGTATCTACTGTCACAGCAATAGCTTTAAAACCTGAACTTTCAGCTCTTTTAATCAAGTCTAGTGTAACACTTGGATCTTTATAGATATACAGTTGTAACCATTTCAAGCCAGATGATGCTTCAGCAACTTCTTCAATTTTTGATGTGGAATAAAAACTCAGCATCATACATGTACCAGCTTGAACGACAGCTGGAAGAGATTTAAAGCATCAATTTGATTTACAATATCACACAACTACAATATCAACAATGAACCTGCTTGAATGACAGCTACCATCAATGTTACAAATTGACTTATGATGTGTGTGTTGATTATGATGTGTTTGAAAGTAGAAGCTGACCGTGTGCGTAAACAATGCAGTTGAAGACTGATTATAAACAGATTTCTGGGCTGCCTATGGTGTTGCCTATGGTTTGATAGCAAACCTCTTGCTGTAGCTATTTCTCCATCAGGATGTGCCAACTTGTGTGTGCCAGTTGCAGCAACACAAATTGGAAAATCAATTTTTTCTCCAAGAATTGTGGTCGACATATCAATATTCGAGACATCTTTAAGAATACGTGGACGTAATTTAAGTCTGTCAAATATAAACATCTACATTAGTAACAGTATTTAATACAGCACAAAGTGTTTTAATACAGCATCAAAGGACCAGTTGTTCAAAAGACGATCATCTTTTTTACGTCCATTTTTTCATCGCTTGTCCATAAAAGGTGAATATTTTTTCCATGGGTATTTTCATTTTGCAAAGCATTGAAACGAGCGACGGTTGCTTTTAGGGTTTTACCAAATTAATATATAAAAGTAAAGCTGGTGTTCCACTAGCGATATTTTCTGGGCAATTAACTGTGGGTTAATTACAAACATTTAACATTGATACCTATCAAAGGCCAATCTGTTTTCTCTTAAAGTAATTAATTCGTTTGCTCCTGAACTATAATAATCCCAAACATCCTCTGAAAGAAACGCTTTGGCATGACGCTCAAAATCAGAAATACAAACTGGTTCACTATTATAGACCAGACTTGCACCCTGATCAGCCATTTTAAATATCTGATCGTGCACCAACTAATTGCATTTCTAATGAAATTCTATCTCAGTGTTATTTAAACTTGAGTACACGAAAAAAATGTGAAACTAAATCTGTTTCAGATGATAAAGAAAAATATTTCCTTTAAAAAAAAAAGGAGAAAAAGCAAGTGAGAAGCAAGAGATTCTTCAGTCTTTTTATTTCTCAGCATTAATCAGAATAAATCTAATGAAGAAATGTCTATGGAAGAGGCTGGATCCACTGACAGCCCCAGATTATGTTTTATATGCATCTTCTTCCATAACTCCTGAAATATGATAGGGGCTTGAATCCAGCTTAACAGAGGCCCTTAACAAATGAAATAAGTTTAGCAACCCCTGTGGGAGGTAAATATTTCATATTTAATATCTGTCTGGTCTTCATAGAAGATGTTGATTTCAGAAATGATCAAAGTTTTGCATATTGTGTTTGATGAGCAACCAGGTTTCTTGAAATATCCTTCACACAATCACATCCTATATAGGAAAAAGAGATCTAATCAACCCATCTTACCCAAAATTATTTACCCAGTTCTTTCCCAAGTTGTTTAATTGCTAGAAAATTCTAGTTGGTCTCCTCTTAAAAAGTCATACCTACAAGGCCCATGGCTAATTTAAATTCATCTTTGAATATCTGCAAAAGTTTACTCACACCTGCTTCACCCTATAAAAAAGTGAAATAAAATTAATGTGTTGAAGTAAAACATGTCATTTCTTGAAGATCATTTGATGTTTACCTGATAAGAAAGTCCCCATAAGATAGGTCTTCCAACAAAGACAGCTCTTGCACCAAGAGCTAAAGCTTTAAGAGCATCTGTGCCAAACCTCACACCTCCATCTAAATACACCTCACACTTTCCATCAACTGCAGACACTACTTCAGGCAAGGCTTCAATCTAAAACATGAGCAAAAAATGGTGTAGCAAAAGCTGCCTCTTAATGTTTTTTATCTGGTAGAAATTAATAGAGGTTTATTGGAGAGATAAGTATTTCCTCTTACAGTGGCAGGAACACCATCAAGTTGTCGTGCACCATGATTTGAGACTAGGATACCATCAACACCATGTTGAACAGCTAATCGTGCATCTTCTGCTGTCAAAATGCCTTTCAAAACAATTGGCAACTTTGTCACAGATCTTAACCATGGAATAAACTCCCACGTTAAAGATGAATTGATTAAAGAATTAACAAAAGTTGCCAGACCAGAATCTTTATCACTCTTGACACCAGTTGCATAACTCTGCTTGTAGTTTGCTAATGTTAGATGAGGAGGTAAAGAAAATTTATTGCGGGCATCACCATACCTACGTCCAAGGAGAGGTGTATCTACCGTCACAGCAATAGCTTTAAAACCTGAACTTTCAGCTCTTCTAATCAAGTCTAGTGTAACACTTGGATCTTTATAGACATACAGTTGTAACCATTTCAAGCCAGATGATGATGCTTCAGCAACTTCTTCAATTCTTGATGTTGACCAAGAACTCAGCATCATACATGTACCAGCTTGAACAACAGCTGGAAGAGATTTTAGAAATTGACTTGAAGTGTGTGTTGACATGTTTGATAAAAGAACAGACTAACAGTCGCTCAAAAACAAACCTCTTGCTGTAGCTATTTCTCCATCAGGATGTGCCAACTTCTGCATGGCAGTTGCAGCAACACAAATTGGAAAATCAATTTTTTCTCCAAGAATTGTGGTCGACATATCGATATTCGAGACATCTTTCAGAATACGTGGACGTAATTTAAGTCTGTCAAATAACATGTGCATTAGTAACAGTAAAATTATAATTGCATTGCAATTTAGCTAACATTGATACCTTTCAAAAGCCTGTCTGTTTTCCCTCAAAGTAATTCCTTCGTTTGCTCCAGAACTATAATAATCCCAAGCATTCTTTGGGAGAAATGCTCTGGCATAATTTTCAAAATCGGAAATGCAAACTGGTTCACTAACAGCTATAGAATTCAGATTTGCATCGTGATCCGCCATTTTGCATCGCGCACAGTCTGGGATGACTGGGAAGTCTGGGGCTAGTATCAGTGAAGAGGCTGAAAGTCCGAAGACCAGACTTGGAAATCATTTCAAAACGGATGGAGGAAACGTTGCAATTCTCGCTAGAACAGTTCTATTTACTTTATGACTTCGAGTAACAACCAGAACGTTTCCATTTTTTGTGTATGCATGTTAGAATTTTAAATGTATTTGTGATAAATATTTTTCTGAGAGATCGTTAATTCAGAGGGTGTGACTCTATGGCTATGACTTCGCTTGGTCTTTCTCTAACAACATCATCTTTCAGCATTGTGATACAAAATATGTTGGTCTATTCTGAGCCATCGCTGCATTCTGTTCCTCGATATTATCACCTTGTTCACTGTCAATATTTACTTCGTTAACTATATCTAGTTCATGCTCTTCTTCAATACTGCTACCAAGATGACTGTCATACAAGGCTGCACCTGCACACCGCACTTTGTTGTTACCAGAGGTGTTGTACAAGGATGCTGCTGGTGATACACTCGGCGTTGTACTGCGGGAGCTACTGAGGTCACAATTATCCAATACTTGAAGTAACTCGTTTTGTGTCGGTCCGCCCATGTTGTCTGAAAGAGTGAATAAAACACTTACTATCACCCTATTCTACCATCTATACACGAAGAATGAATAGTGAAATATAATATCTACCTGTCTGTCTATTTGCTTGTTGTAGTGCAGAAGATAGATCCCACATCTAAACATTCCAAAGAAAATGTAAAGACAGAGAACTGAGAGAAGAGTACTCGCATTAATGTAGTGAAAACTTTGTGTCTGACCTGTATGCAGCCATTAGAATGGCCAGTGAACAGATATCTCCGCGGTCTTGTACCCATACCACTTGAACCCTCACATTCATTGACACAATATGAAATGATCATGCTGCCATCAACTGATCTTATGGTGCAAACACGTTTACCAGTTGATACAAGTCTGATAAACAAGTGATCAGAATCTGGAACAACTTTTTGAACAAAGATTTGTTGATCATCCCGTTCACCAAACGGACCTAAAAAAACGTACAATTTGCAAGTTGAATGTTTGCTTCACACTACAGGAAAGTTACATTGGCAACTTTGCTGCCCTTTTCGTTCTTCTGATGCAAACGAGGAAAGTTGTAATCGCAAATCTTTGCACCAAATTTTTTAATCATAAAGCTGAATAAGTTTTTCCATAAATATTTTCTGTATCTTTTGAATTAAACTAAAGGAGAAACTCACGAAAAACTTACGTATATATTATTAGCCGGTATTTACCTATCATATTTCCAGACGCAGAGCTTGGATGATGCTCAGATCGCTCTAATGAAACCACTTTATATGAAGCAAGAGGAGTGGAGCCAGGTTGCGTTGATAACATTCCTCGAAATCTCGTCACGTTCCACGTACGAACATGATTGTAATCAGAGCAAACTGCGACAGAAAAAATAAGCAAATAGTTTAGTAAACTGCGAACTTGTTGCTGGTTTAGGAAGTCTTCCATAGCCTTGTTGCATGTAAGGTTTCACAACGTTTTAAAAGTCTATTGCATTGAACAACTGATTTTACGAAAATACCTGATATCAAGTGTTTTTCACTCAACATAACTTTTATGACGGGAGAACGATGTACAGTATAAGTTTGAAACAACTGTGGACCATGTCCAGCGGCATACACCGTCTCTGGATGTTGAACAATGATTCGCACCACCCCCGAGTCCGTACCATATGCTATCTCAATCCAGTTACCACCACTGATACCTATCAATATGTGAAAATTGATGATAGTCAATAATTCCTTGAAGTAACGTAAAAAGGCCTCTGAAAATAGGCAAATTGACATAACTGCTGAGCAACCACTATTCTCAGTCAATTATCTTAAGATACCCACATGACTTTGGAGTGAGATAGACACTCAATGCAGTCACTTTATCACCAGCAGGATCTCGATAAAGTTCAGTGACCAATAAATCATTGTCTTTCATTCTGA
This sequence comes from Dendronephthya gigantea, assembly GCF_004324835.1. Classification (NCBI taxonomy): domain Eukaryota; kingdom Metazoa; phylum Cnidaria; class Anthozoa; order Malacalcyonacea; family Nephtheidae; genus Dendronephthya; species Dendronephthya gigantea. The sequence goes on from NW_021163369.1 coordinate 51,428, forward strand.
GGGGAAATTTCTCCATGTCTGTTAAAATAAAATGGGCTAAATTAACAAGATTATCCTTAGGGACATTGAGCAAACTTCTTTTGCCATTCTCCTATCTGAGGAGTCAACATACCAATGTAATAAATAGATCCATTATCACATCCCAGCAGGAGCAACGTTCCTCCAGTATCATAACTTGATATAGGAATTACCACTTCTTGTACCTTCAAATATAATGAAAATTTTCACAATCTTATCAGTGCATTAATGGTTGATAAAAAACATACAACAAATGTCAATCAGTTGAGGTATGGCAAAATATGAATGCAGTTGCATTCCTTCAGCACTATGATGTTGAACATGGTATATCAGCTCTGACCTGCCAATGCCTTGGCATTCTTGAATTCCAAATACCAACTTTTCCAGTGTAACTTAGAGCAACACTTGACTGCCAACAAAGAACAGCGCATCAATTTGTATACCAAGATCAAATTTTCCTGAAATATGAAAATAATATTTGAAAAAAAATGAATGATGAGAAATGGTCCAATCAAACCTCAATAAATACCAGGCATACCTATAGCAGTGCCTTGTGTGCAGTTCCAGAGCTGAAATTTACTTCCTGTTTAGAAAAAAACCAAAGATACTGTACTGTGTTTATGGTAATGACTGTGGTATAACAACCAATAACTATTAACTTTTGTTGAAACATGAAATTCTGACCTGATGAAGCAGCAACCAATTTATCCCCCCATTGTCCAACCACACGTGTGTTAAGTGCAAGATGCTCAACTGTCTCTTCAAGAAAGGGACTGGTAAAGACTTGTTCTCTTGAACCTTTGTGATCGGTAAGTCTAAATAACAAGAACAATTGGTATAACAACTGCCTAAATAGACAAAACATGTCGCGATGTTTTGACCTGAGGGCCTTCGTCAGGAGAGCTACTAATTCTCCTGACAAAGGAGAGTTACTAACTCTCCTGACGAAGGTCCTCAGGTCGAAACGTCGAGAAGTGTTTTGTCTATTTAGGCAGTTGTTATACCACATTTGATGCTAAGTTGTTTGAAGACACTGCCACGCTGCTCCTTGGTTATATTTGAACTACTTTGTTTGATAATCAATGAATCTCAACTTACTGAAAACAACACACGCATCTTGGATAAGCAACAGCTAACCAGTTGTGATGACCCGTTAACACTTGAACTCTGTGAAGATCTTAAGAAATATGAAGTGAAGAGACAACTATAGCTTGCATTATTTCATATTTTAAAAAGAAACTCTCTTGAATACCTCCCAATTTCTCTATGCCATCACATCTCGTCTCCTGGTCATCGGATGAGGTACTAAGCTTGTCACTGCAACCTACTAGTTTGAAGTATATCTTCGCAGGAATTCCTGGTAGTTCTAAAATCAAAGAATACTCATTTATATATTTGTGTTTTGTTACTATAATATATTTCAAAATATCAATAAGTCACCTGCAGTGTGTAGATATCCATGAAAATACACATTTCCACATTTTGAACCACTGATATCTTCACAGAGAGTAAGGCGTTTTACTAAATTTCCAGACAAAAATATTATTGAATAGAAAATCCAAAAATCAGAAAAAAATCTGGCAAATATGGTGGACATACCAAGCGGTGTTATTCCATAAAATTCAGCTTCATGCTTTACAACCTTCAAGTCCAAACCCCTTTGTCAGAAAAAAAACCATTAGGCAACATACAAAACACCAACCACTGACCATTGGATAGATGAGAGCAAAATATCAGACACAACTTGCATACCTTAAATCAAGTTCCTTGGTTCGTAAAAAGTTCAAAATTGGAACAAAAGCATCTGGATCACGGTCAATAAAAACCTGTGGGAGCAATGATATTGGATTGAATGATTTTAAGAGTTTTCACCAGCAACAAAGTGACCATTTATGATACTTACTGCTCCTGTCTCATCCTTTATTGATTCAATTCTTCCACTAAGCAAACTATTGAATGATATATTGATTGCATTACTTTCAGATATTATCAATAAATTATTAATTGGATAGAAAATATATTATTGACCTGGAGAAGAATGAGTCAGGTATCCACATTAAAGTTTGTGTCGATGTGGAAAATCTAAACAAAATACACACAATGCTTCTTTAACATGAGCAAATTTGTTGAACAAGTTTTGAAAGTTGAATACATAACATGTTGATGTTAATAACATTCAGTTTTAATCGACACCTGAATTAACTTACCTTCTTCCCCCAACATTCAGTCTGACAATTTCTCCGCTCATATCTTGCTATATAAATACCGAAAACTTCAAGCTTCTGTACAAAGCAATGCTCTTCAAGTTAAAGTTGACTGTTTTTCCTCAAATAACATTTCCAGGCAAAAACAAAATCCCCGTTGCGACATTTTCTGATATTAAACGTCGTGTAAGGTCAATATTAGGTCTCGTTGTCGCAATTTGATGGTAACAATTTGACAACTTTATGACGTTATGCAACTGCGTTAGAACAAACAATACAACCTCGATACGTGATTTTTTTCCGCCTGAACGTATACCCAAGTACGAAAATACGTTCAAACGGAAATACCAAATTGTGAAAATGACGTGAAGCATATTCCGCAGTGCCAGTGGTAGCGCAATGATTCATTTTAATTCCTTCTTCTTCCGTATTAAATTGTGACTAATTGTCCAGTACAGAAACACGATTACTACAGCCAGTTTGCATTTTTTATCTTCGAGACCAAGTTAGTTTAGAACCCTGATATGCGTGTCTAAATATTCAATATTTTATTGTTTTGACGAGTGTGTCGCTGTCACGGATGAATAATTCTTTTTGTGCTTTATATCATTCATTCATTCAGACTCGCAAGTTCACAGCTGCCTTTATTTGTAAAGAGCGTTTCCGGTTTTTTCAAGCTTGATTTGTTTATAACTATCTCGTGAATGTCACACGAAAATGTCAAACGTTTATAGGGAACTGCTCTGTTTTCCATCACGTTTAACAGTTTATGCAAAATACTTTGCTTAGTACTCGTACGTGTGTCATGTGTAAAAGAAATCGCCGGATTTTGTTTATTTTCTTCTGAAGTGCGTCAGGATCTGCGCTAGTATTATCTGGAATTTGTAAGTATGATCCGTAATATCGGTTAGTTTTATGAATTTCGCTTCCCAAAGAATATTTGTCGTATGATCATGTGTTTGAAATATATCTCTTTCCCTTTCCATCTGATGGTCATTTGGTAGTTTGTTTATGAGACGCTAAGTTTAGTAAACAATAATGGAAAGCTCTGTCAAGGTTGCCGTGCGGGTTCGTCCCTTGAATGAAAGCAGTAGAGTCGCACTGCTCGGAAGGTCGATTGTGATTGGTTATATGTAATTGGCGGTTGCAGTGGTTGCAGCCAATCATGTGTAAAGGAGCTGCAGGGAAAAACCTCGGGAAAAAGCTCTCGAATTATTCCAATATCAATCGAGTACCACGACCAGTATTCACGAAATTAATATCAAGATTTTGAACGAGTGGTTGCTTGTCTGTTATTTTTGGCTCTTTTTTAGTGGTTATGGATGTTAACAGTTGTGGAATCTTAACGTGTGGATGAAATTTCAGCGATATTTTCAGCGACTATAATATATACACTTTTGTTTATTACAGTATCGCCCGATATTTATATTAAAGGCGTTGTTACACTTTCACATCAACTTACAAATGAGCAAAAAATTGGAAAAACAATGTTGTGTCGATTAAAAAACAGCTCATAACCTTCTACATGTTTTTGAAATAATTTTTGTGTTAAAATTGGTCACGCGTAAACTTCTTTCGAAACATTGTTGCGTTCGTTGCGAGTTGGTGTTGAAAATTGCTATAAAAAGTTAAAAACTATAATTTACCTATAAGGCCAACTAGTTCATAAAGTGAAACATTAAAGCTTATAAGTATATTAATTCCAAAAGGCACAACTATAGAATACCCCACAAGGTTATTTAACTGTCTATTCAAATAACTAATTCATACACTAGAAATGAATAACTATTTATTGATTTGTTTTCTTTTAACATTTCATATAAAATCATACTTTATAATATATGGATTTTCATAAAGTTTAGAGATGTGGGGTCATTTACTAAAACGTGTTTTATTCATGGTGGGGTATTCTATAGTTATTCCATTGGTGAGTAAAATTATCTGTACCAAACACTATAGCTTATGGTAATTAATTACAGTGGACAATTAATTACCTATTACTGGTTGATGGGGACTTTGGCACTTTTATCAATTTAATTGTCCAATTTTGGATAATTAAAATATCAAGGTATGGATGAAATTCCATCTGTTAAATCACAGTTGGTTGAAGGATGAACAGTATCCCTTGATTAACCATGGTTAAAATGTATTAAAGATCTTTGAGGCCTGTTGTCCAGTAACACCCTTTTGTTTCTATTACTGGAACTCTGGAATGTTATGTTAATATGGTTTTGAATTGAAATTTGTTTTCATTAAATCACTGCCCTTTGTCCTCTGCGACAGCTTTATGCCCCTCCCTAGTGAAGGTCTTGTGTAACAGTGCACTATTGTACTGGTAGTAGATAATGTAACAGTGCACCATTGTAATTAGATAATGTAACAGTGCACCATTGTAATTAGATATGACAGTCTTGAGCACATGTATATAGGGAGCACGAGAATGAAATAAAGACTCTTAGAAACTGAATTCAACGTGTGTGTGTCTCAGGCAGCTCGGCCCGTTACACTTGAGTGTATATATTATCAAAATAGCCATGTAATGATCCAAAGTAATAATCTTCCTTCAGGAAATTGCAAGAAATAAAGTCAGAAACACCCAAAATGGCAGTCTAAAACGCGGAATGGAACATTTGAGATTCTGAATTTTTATTCGTTTTTATTGCTAATTTGCAATACTTCTTGTATAAATGGGTAAATAAAGCCCCATTAGTTCGTACTATCCGTATTTATGTACGTATGTATAATGTAGCGACGTAATTGCTTGAATGTTTTTGAATGTGCATGGCGATAATTACAGAGATCTGAGAATAGATGTCAATCATAACGCTGTCAATCAATCATTGGTTTGGAATTGCACGTGTTCTGTTCGACCGCATTCTTCGTTTTCGGAAGTTGTTATGTAATCCAAGCTGATAAACTTGCCTTTTTTTGAATTGTGATCGGAAAATATTTCTTTCAAACTAAAGATTTTCTATTTCATCGTGTTAGCTACGCCCTTGGGAACCGAGATCGGAGTATAACTAAACTTTAGGTAAGTAAATTCTCTTCTTTTATTTTACGACGTTGTAAACAACTGATCAAGTAGATGCGTGTTTTCCTTTTTAAAGCATAACGATAGCTTTTAATTTAGTGAGTAAAATATGTACAGCACAGGAAATGCTATTTCTCCTCAAAGCCTTTTTGGACATAAGCCGCTCGAAAGCCTGTATATTTGAAAATCTCTCGTTGGCTGAAGTTGCCGAAAACAATCACACATGTACAAGTCTGTAATCATGAAATAGTAATCGAGATTTTATTGTTGAGATTCAGCAAAAATGAAATTTTTTGGTTGTACACATTTTTACAGCTAGTGTAACTGTATTGTAATATATGCACAGGAAAAAAAGACAACAGTGTTTTAAAATAAACAGTCTATACCAATATTTCGGAATTTAGATGTCGGCGACACGGTGTTGATAGATCGTAGATCATGCAGGGTCTTTGTATTCCGAATAAAGAATTATATATCATCGACAAATAAATCATGAAAAGACTATGTTTACACCACTGAAATACAGAATAGATGGAAGGATGGAAACTGAAGCCGAATTTCGGTCGGCTTTCAACATTAACATTCAAATTTTTGAACAGGCATTTTTTCTTCAAATCTCCCAACATTTTTATATCTATTGGCATACCTAAAAAGTACATTGTATGTGTAGTACCCGGTAGATGTCGTGTGCCGCAACTATATTTTCTTTTTCTTAGGGTTGTCGCTATGAGCTCAGCCTCAGGCTCAGCCATAAAAACGAGTACCAAGCGAGGGGCAAGTAGCTGTCCTCAATGCCATGCTACTTACTTTAACCGATATAAGCCACCGAACTGCCCAACGTGCAACTACGATCTGGGTGGCACATATATTCCAAGAAAGAAAGCGCGTTTGGCAATACCAGAATGCACTGAAATACTTAAAGGAGAAATGGCAATATATTCATCAAAGACCAGCTGTCACGACGACAGATGTTTGCTGGTGATTGAAAAGAATGGAAAAATTTGTCATCACCCAGAGTGCAAGGACATGCGGGCTGTTCTAGTAAACAGCGACCAACTGGCAAGTTTTGAATGCAAACATCTGGAAAAGGTGAAGAACTCCATTGAACCGCTGGCAAAATACATCAACTTCCCGGTGCTGGAGGCATATCCGTGTGATTTAACAACAAAAGCTGCACTGACCGAAGTAAAAACGACATGCGGCGAACATTTACCCATTGCAGTTCAGGTTTCCCCAACAATGTACTGCGTTTTTGGAAAGCCGACAGCTAACAACCCAGTTGGATACTGCCATGTCCGAGTGACGGAGACCACTGTGCGATGCTGTTCGAAAGATTGCAAGATGATGATAGGAAAGAGCAAACAACTGAAATCGAAGTGTCTCTGCATTCACGTGCATATGCTCCTGTGCTTGGGTATTGTCAAGAAAGATTCACCTGCGATGGGCAACGCCAACGACGAACCTACGCACAATGCCGTCAACGCCGAGAATGAAGACCACCAACAAGTTTCGGAAAGCCTGTCACGCTCAAATACAATTGAGCTAAACATGAAACGTTCACTGCCTACTCCCATTCCAAAAGAGATCATTTGCAAACCAGGAGTAATAGATTCGTCACCTGCTGGGTGGCCAGAAATCCTTGAGCCATCGGAAACATTATGTGGTTTATGTAGTAGTCCTCTTGGGGAAGGGAAAGCACACCATGGTTCTAGAGGGAAATCGTATTTGTTGACGGAGTTGAATCCCTTTAAAGAGATAAAAGTTCGCGTGAAAATGTGCACCAACACTAACTGCTCAGCAATGAATCAAATTTTCCCGTATGAGCTTGGTATGTTTAAGTAGTTTCTTTAATTCTTGTTGATAAAAATACGTTTTGAAGCCTATTCACACGACCCGTTTTTTGGGTACTGATTTTTTCCATGGATACTGACAAGTCAGTGAGGTATCAGATCCAGCCAAAAAGAAACGGGCCGTGTGAACAAGCGTTCTCGAGGGCAAAGCGGGCATTTATTACAGTGACAAACAACATTTGTTATAAAAGTGTAAGTTCACATGCAGTACTAGTTACCTAACTACTAAAAATAAGACCCACAATATGTCATGGACCAGAAAATATGTTCATGGACTGCTTATATATGAGCCCGTTGAGCTGCGTTGATTTTGGTTTCTAGGGTTAAGGGTAAGCTCCCGAGATGCATATTTTTCCAATTACCTCTTTCATTTTCAGGTCTTTTCAACATAAGCGACAAGATTCTAGTCCCGTTTCAAATTTTGCTGGAATGGAGAGAATTATTTAGAAAAGGAGTTCCAATCTCAATAGCGATAATAAGCAAACTTAATGCGATGGCAGAAAGGGCTGCAGTAAGTATTCCTATAGTGTTTCAAATAGATAAACATATATTCTGATAATTGATACCCAAACTAATATTGCCATCAATATTGGATCAGCGATGTTGATTATTGGAAGGTGTAGCATATTCTTCGGTCGTTTAACTAACCTTTATTGCGGTTAGATAGTCATTTACATACGTGTAGCTACTAACGATTAACGATATATATTCGTCTTATACCAGACTAACTGCCTGACTGAATAACCTTTCAACACTGATGATATATGTTGATGACACATACAAACGGTTATCCGATCACTGATACTGTTATAAGCAGTCTAATTGCCGTGAAACTGTTTAATACCAGTGAGTCAATTCCTTACAGGAGCCGCCTGAACGAAATGTAATTGAAAACTTGGCAAACTACATTTACAATGGCTACTACTGCTTCGAGGCTATCACTGACCGTGATTTAGATTCTGTTGTATGTGGGATATGCGGTGTCATCGGAAATGTGTACTTTGGCGATGGAAATGAAAAAAACTGTTGCGGTATTGGCCAGGTAATTCACTCTTTCCTGTCAAATAATAACTATTGAAATTATCAGCAACTGATTGAAGAACTTCAAAGGGACATTATATAAGTATCAAATATTTGTATACCTAGCTTCGGGATGTATCGATATTCGATAGCCATTAAAAGGAGTCACGCATTTCGTATCATTTGGTATAGATAGACTATACGCAACCAGAAAATGTATCTGAAAGTTCGCCCCCGACATTGGAACCCTTTTTAAATAAAATAAAACGGCGGTGGGTAGAAAGCACCTCATATACGAAAACAGCAGAAAAATTCAAAGTGCACGTGGCTGATATCCCACCTGTAATTGCTCCGTCAATGAGAGGCACCCGCCTGTATAACACAGAGCTACAGAAGAACAGCACATTTCTGAAAGAGAATAAAAGCACAAAAGGTTTGTTTTTCTATTGTAACTCGTTTCCACTATTTGAGGCGACTTTTAAGTTCAGAGACATAATTAAGTAAGGCATATTCTATTAGATGTTCAATTTCATCAGCCAAACAGTAATGCAAAACAGCTTCATGAATATTCCTCCCTTTACCTCAATACTCCCTTTCGATAATCACGTCACCGGTCAATTGGCCCGCGAGCTTCGCTTAATGAATTGAAACCATCCTTATAGTATATACTTGAATGTTTAACTAATCGAAAGCGAGGCTCCCAGGCCAAATAAACAGTGAATTACGTAATTATCGCTTAGCATCGACCATCTAACGTTCAACTATTTTAGCCCAATTTGAGAATCTACAACAAAGTTCGCTAAATCAGTTAATATTATATACATAAATTTTACTTGCACCTTACTATTGTCTATTATCAAAAGATTAATCAAGAGCACAGTAAGAGACTTTAAAGCACATACGCGGTGTGCAATAATTGCCTTCGAATATGTTTACTAATATACAGCACTAACTTGTTCTCCAGGTGATCCTGCATTACTGCATTCCATTATTCGAGAAGGAAAATTGGATATGACCAAGTTAAGAGAGCTTGATGAAACATCGCTGAAGTCCTTTTGCCAAGATTGTCGAATCCCAATCGGGGGGAAGTCAATGGTGAGTGGTTTTTCAGAGTTTTAAACATGCGAGTATTACATATAATATGTACTACCGGATGAGCGGGGAGATGTTTTCGTGGTTAGCAATTAAACAATATACTGCTGTTACATTGGAACTCAGAGGTAGCCATAGAACAGAACATATAAAAGTTGAATAGTCAATTCATAATATCTATTTCAATTTCTACTCTACAGGAAAAAATGCGTGTTGCATTGCAGACCTTATATGAAACACTATTGGTGGGATCAAGCCCCTGTCATGGCTTTACGAAAGTTCCTGGTCAAACTGGTGGTTTTTACCATATAGTTTGTCGTCATGGAGTGAGTAAATATTTAATAAACTGCAGTCAGTACTTGTAGTGTAGTTAATATCAACCATATATACTGATTGTTAAAATGCATAATTGCATCATTTTTCTTATAAGGTGACCGCTGCTTCGAAATTCTTAACTCTGCAAGAATCTGTGAGAGATGCTGCAGACCTCTACCTTTCCTTCAAATATCCACCTTTGATGTTCCTGTGTGATACAGCATGCGGTTTCGCTCGCCATATGGATTGCCGTGTTCCAGAAGTAGCAAATCAGCTATGGGGAAAATTTTCTGGATGTTTTGAAGAACCAACTTTGGGGAAACCTCCTGCTAAGGTCATTTGACATTTATAATATGCTTATAATATTCAACACATAATTAATATATGAGGTACTCTACTAGTATTTTTGAATCTGTCCGACGCAATAGTAATTTACCTTTGACGATTGCCACAATCATCGCAATATAGCGAATTTGGGAAGTGTCTATCGAGATGTTACTATCTGTTTATAGGATAACAGTGTGCCAGTGCTTGCTACTGCCGAGTATAGGAGTGAGGCCACAGAAGCAACCTGCTATGATGATGGGACATTTAAGCATCCAATTACTGGGAATGCAAGAAGATATGTACTTGGTGATAGGTTTCATAATTCTGCGAACCCGCACAAGTCTCCTTTATGTGATTATCACGATATTAATCTTCTCCTGCAATCAAATACCATCAAGACAAGCTACCAGGAATGTGAGAATAACAGAAAAACATCCGTCGACTCAGAAGTTCATGTGTGCAGGAATTTGGCACTCACTTTTTTTACAATTACCTCATGGACTACTTCCAAAATGAAGATATTGTGAAAAAGCAAAGGCAGCTGGCAGCTGCTAATTTGAAACCAAATCAGGAACTGAAAAGAGACAGGTTTCAACGTTTTGTTGTTATTAACAATGAGTGAAAGTTAGATATACCATCAAGTACAATGTTATGTACCAGTTAATGTAAATTATTAGGCCCGTTTATACACAATGCTTGCCATCCAGATCAAAACATGATATATCATGGCATGCAGTATTTACAATACCATACTTTGTTTGAAGCTGGTTTACGTTTTATACCAACACACACACTATAAAATGAAATAGAAATGTTTTCTTTGTAAAATATAGAAAAAAATGCAGGGCATCATGTAGTGGGTCACTTAAGCCCGCCGGTTTTCCACTGGGCGGAATTTTACGCGCGGAGAGGAATTTTTCATTGTCTGCGTGCTTTCATGCTCCGCTCCGCTCTGCCTTGTGGAAAACAGGCTTATTTTGGAGCAAGCTGAACTAATGAAGTGACAATTCACATGTATTCACTGTAATTACAAAACTATATTATACTTATTTCACGGCCGCACATAATGCACATTGTACTTACCAATGATGCCATTTACAACATTTATCACAGCCAACCCAATTTACCGCCTTGCCATAAATTAGATCCTCTGGGGGTTCATCTTGCCCACAAGTATCACACACAGATTCGTCATCATTGGATACTTAATGTTTAGAGATGAAATTCAAATAAGTTTAACAGGGCAATATAACGAATTAACGATACAATAGTCACCTACAGATCGTACTAGTGAAGTGCACATCATATACAGGGTGTCTCAAAAAAAACGCAACCACTTAAATATGCAGAACATTAATACAGCTCTAAAGCGCAATAGATACGCACCTCTGGGAATTGAAAATGGCGCTTGATCCTCATTTACAATGCTAGAAGTAATTTTAGCTGAACTATGGTGCAAACCCGAACAATATTAATATTCTTGCATATTTAAGTGGTTGCGTTTTTTTTTAGACACCCTGTATATGAGCGTATAAAACAATCAATAATTACATTCTATGGTATATAATGACTTATAGCTGTACAGCACGTTAATAAAAATTATTTTAAACTGCACACATATTTGAAGAGTTGTTTAAAATACGTTCTATTAAACTTTTATACGTTTAAAAATCGTTCTATTAGCATTATTAATAATACTAATTTCTGCAAGGCGGATTTGATTCTATGAAATTGCATATTATTTTTATATTTACCATCATTTGACAGCGTCTCTGTATCTCTTCTCAGAACCCCAACTGTTCCAGATACAGGTTCTGTGAACAGCGCCCTTCTTCCGTCTATGCATAAAAGTGCATAGTTACGTTTTTACATTAATATTTCTCAAAATAGTGTATGCCTGTTATGCCTAATCGTTCCCATAAACTGCGTATTGCTTATTTTAAATTTTGTAAAATGTTGTTGTGTTACATTATAAAAGTCTGAAGGGGTAAAATAAGGAGAAAATAAAGTATGGAGTGCAATCATTGATGTTAACAATTTGAATGTTATCATACATTCACATAAGTAATACAGCCGATTTACTACTGTCCCATTGAAGAATAGATCAGAAAATAAAAATAAAAACGGTAGAAATACAAAAGCTATTATATCTTGTATACTTACTACTCTTATAAGTATTTTGACTTCTTTCTTGGGTGAAAACCCCAACACAATCAGGCGCTATATCTTAAAGGATTGAAGAAGTCAATATAGTTATAGAAGTATAGTATTTTTAATACTATATAGCTACGAAATACGAATGATGCAACTTAAAGGCACGCGCGTAATGTTCAGTTGTCCTACTCGAGCTCTTGTTATGTCATGTTATTTGCATTTATTTCATCCATTTCGTTATTACCTTGATCATCATTTTGATCATTTTCATGATCATTTTCATCATCATTTTTATCATCATTTTCATCATCGTTTTCGTCATCGTTTTCATCATCATTTTTATCATCAATTTCATCATCATTTTCATCATCATCTCCTTTTTCGCCATCTTTACATGGATAAGAAATAATGTGTTATTTTTTATGCCAACCTAACCTAGACACAGTATAGTTCAACACGAATCAGACTAAATTGTAATGTATATACCTTGGTCGCTGTCATGTCCCTCGTATTGTTTGTTTGCTATTCGCATTCCGCTTTCAACACCCTTTAGAGAATAATCACCACATTTTAGAGAATAATCATAAATTGCAAAGTTATAACGCATATACTAGCTAATCATTGATTAATCGATAAATGGTTTTGATTGAATACTTCGGCAGTAGTTTTGAGCTATTTTTATTTCAATTTATATGTTAATTCTTGCGTTCTGCCTCAACAACTTTTCGCGGGGCCCACGAATTCTCTCGACGGCCCTGCATATCATAATCCATGCACGTACCTGAATGAAGACTTTTCGCTTTCTGGGAGTGAGAATATCATACTTTCTCTTGGAATTTGGTGACATATTCTATAAATATATTTAGAGAAAGCCTTACAAAGTTTTTTTATTAAGAGTATAAAATCTAGGTGCATGTATAATCGGTATATTATTTACCATTTTGACTGGTATTCCTTAGTAAGGTCTTCGTTAACAATTGTTGACAATAACGATAACACAGAAATGCACAATACTTAATTCTAAAAAGAATTTGTTCTACTAACTTACGTCTGTAATGTGCTCTGATAGGTTTTCAGTAATTACTTCTTGCTCTTCTGAATGGACGTCATGGTTATCATCTTTAAATGGCAAAGTGGCATTATTGCTTGCATATATTTTTCCGTTTGTATGCAGTAAAATCGTATCAACAAGGAGAAAATACTATCAATAGGAATACCTGCAAAGATTTGGCGTATTGACTCAATAGTGACTTCGATTAAATCTTCCACTGTCTCGTCTATTTGCGCTTGGTTGCTACGCCTTCGGCTAACTTGAAATCGTTCACCTTGTTCCACGCCAAGTACACCACATGCTATACAATCAGGTAAGAATTCATAATATAATTATGCGACTTACCACATTCTACTTGCATGGTAATATTTAACAATTAGTCGCCGAAAGCGAGGTGATTACAAGCCTATATTCACTGAGCTGAAGGCGAAGTGAATATTGGCTTGTAATCACCGAGCCTGTATGAGGCGACTATATAATTGTTTTAGTAAAAATTTCGAGGAGTTTACAAATAATAATCAACATAGTTTTATAAAAACGTATAATTACTTCAAATTTCTTAGTTAAATTACAACAACATATTCACGGGCCAGCTAGTGACTATCGCTTCAGTGACAGTGAATCTTGACCAATCAGAATGCAGGAATATGAATAGTTACCTCGAAATTTATACTAAATAGTATTCACTTTGTAGTTTATAATATATATATTAAGACTTACCACATTCTACTTCGTTAACAAGGTTTTTATCAAGCACGTGTTTAGGAATTTTTATGCCTTTTGCACCACGCGAGAGATTCTGATTTCGTTGTCTCAGATCTGCTATGGTTGTTTCGCTGCTTTTTGCGAAATACAGCGTCTGTGTTTTTCCCGTGTCGCACAACTTTAACAATTCTCGTTGAATCTCCTGTAAAATTAATAAAATGAAATGTTAACAATGTGAAATATGCTGCATGTTCCGCCACGAGTTCCATAACTTTATAAATATTTTTAAAATATGGTTTATATTATATATAGTAGCCATATATATGAGGTTACACATTTTATTTGCCTAGACGCCTCTGCCTCTGGTTCAAGAGAATTGCTTGTGCGAATGCATTTTGTGTATTACCTCTCTTCTTATGCTGGCAAAAGTCTCTAGAACTGAGATAGCTAGGCCGAACGCTGGCTGGAACGTGCCGCTGCATTTTACACTAGTGTGTGGCGTTATCCACTTCAATGCCGCCTGTAAACGAAATTGAAAAACATAACTGGAGAACATCGCCAAGGTATAAATTATAATATATGAAATGTTCGATGTATTATGCAGGTCAATGCACATCACCAAGTAAATTGTTAAAGAAATTTATCAAATCTAACATTTGCTTCTCCCTCCTCCAGTTTAGACTGAATTTCTTCTTGAAGTCTTTCCAGAAAAGGCAATTCGTCTTCCTGTTTATTGGCAGTGGAGGCAAGTTGTAAAAATGCTTTTCTCAAATCCACCTCTTTCCCTGCAGCCACATGAAACTACAAAGTGAATAAATTGTAAGAATTGTCATAGAAAGCGTGATTTTGATACATACAATACAAACTTGGTTTGACAATAACTTTAAAAGAGATAATATCGCAATTAATATTGTGTCTTGTTAACATCTTGAGTTTACAAGATGTTAATTCTCGTAATATGTTTTCACAAAATTGTCTGCTAGTAAAGGTTTTTTGACTAAATATGTATAATAGGTGTTTAATGTAACATTTTACTATATTTTGCTAAGAAATAATTATAATGACACAACAAATGGCAGTTCTCACCTCATATACATATAACATCGAATTTGGACTAACCGTTGCGTAAGTGTATATGACCAGGGAAGCTCCTTTATACCAACGCTGGTCTCTCCCTGGCACTATTTTCTTCAGCGTCATCTTTATAGTTTTGATGTTGCCGTCTGTTATGCCTCTTTTCCAGATATTGTGATATCTTGTAATCCAAGCAACCACGAACCCCTTTATTGCAATATGATAAAATTGTTCTGAGAGTAGGAGATAGTAATTTTGAAAAACATCACCACAGACCGTCATCTGAATTAGCGTTTTTTCATTTGAAAATGCTCTGAAATATTCTTTTTATTTTTTTTTCTGTCTCTCTAAGATTGGTGCCAGTGGGATCATTTGTTTATACAAAAGTGATGATGGTAGTTTATATTATAAAGAATGCTGGATAATACGAACCATATTTGCTTCTACTAATGATTGCAGCTCTTCCAGCATTTGTTCGTGTTCTTCTCCAAATTGTTCATCCTTTACATATTCGAAACGAATAACACGGCCATCTAATCTATACGGATATACATGTAATAGGAGGTTGGTACCAATACAGTTATGTCATTGACACGATAGTCTTATACATGAAAGATATACGAAGGGATTTTGCCCGAGGCCGAAATATCAAACGCAGTATATTCTTACCGAGGCGACGGTTTAATACTTATTACTTCCTGCATTTTATGGGTCACTCATTTATTTATAGAGAGATACCCTCTGGATAAAACCAATAGTAATATAGCCTTAGCAGTTTTGTTGTAAGGGCATTTGCAATTAAAAGAACACGTATGTAAATGTAATTAATACTAATTGTGATGCTTTTTATATACAGGCAGGGCGTGATTTAGGCTATAAAGAGGAAACCGAGAAAACCTCGCTGACAGAGAGACCTCAAAGAGTGAACCGACATTAGTTACAATCTAAAAGAAGTATGCTATAAGCCGAACCTTTCGTTCTCCTTTTCGTTAGCCGACAGCAAAACACTGCCCACAGGAGACGCAATTCCGCTGAGCATTGATCCCTGTGGAAGGCCACCTTGGACTTGCAGAAGAAACTCAGCCAAAGAGTCTGTCATTTTTGCATCATCCATCATACAGGTGAACGACGAGCTCTTGAGTGCTAGCATTATAGCTTTTCTGAAAAGGTTTTGTATTAAACGTAAAGTCCATGCTATCGATCAAATTGATATCCTGTGCATTTTGAGTAACATAACAATAACATAAGCGATAAGGCTCATTATTTTTTTTCTATACGTACATGGATGTACCGCTCATGGTTTGATCGCCACCTGAGCAGAGCAGGGAATGATTGCGATCGGCAGGCAATCCTTGTGCATTGGCCAACAAACTCAACGTCTCGGATTTGCCGACGTTCCGTGCACTGGAATACAGCAATCCAATATTGCTTTCCTCTAAAAATATTATCGATTAACGAGAAGGTGAGCAGATCACACAACCCCATGCTATATTATATACTTAATGAATATAGCAATCCTTTGAGTGCATTAATAGTACTACTCACTAAATGTACTTTTGTCCATTCCCCTCAAATTCCGCAGCAGAACAAAAGAGGTGGCTAACTTAAACGCTGTTGAGTTACTGGCGAAACCTTCAGCAAGCGCAATATATCTTAATATAAGTATAAAAAGGAATATTGAAATGAAACATATTCATAATAAAATTATCTTCGACATAGCTTTTCATCTATCTCACATACTGCACTTACCTTCTGCAAAAGGTCTTAAGCACCCCGTTGTTTTCAAGGAGATCGTATCTCATATCTGTCGAAAACCGATATGCGGATTCATCCAGTAAAAAGAACTTGAATTCTTCCTTTTGTAGTACGCGACCGTTTTCAATGTGGTGCTATAAATACATAAAAACATAATTAAAGGACGCATCCATGAACTGAACTGAAGTGACAGTCCTTGAACTGTTCAGAATCACGACATCAACTCTTATGACGACCTTTGTTCCATATAAATGTCGAACGATGAAAGGTATCGTAAATGATTTATTTACAAAACTTGGCACAATTATAATGCATTGTAAAATGTCATACATCTTTAGAAAGTATCCAATATCCATCTTTTTGGTAACCTAGATGGGTCGCTTTATAGAAACGTGGAGGCGCATTCCCGACGTCGTTTTTTAAGTGGCTGTAGTAGTCAGCTAGTCTGCTGCCTCCAACACTGCCAGCAAGGTTGAACGTTCCTCCACCAAATTTTTTGCGCAGTTCTTGGAGAAAACGGCACTTCGTGTCAAACGTTCCAGCAGACAATACAACAGTCCTATATTAAATAGATGAATATACTATATGCACGTCCACTGATACTGGCGGCCATCAAGAATATTTTACTATTTAACAACTGGAATTTTCCAAGGAAAACGAAATAGTCTGTAGCCTGTAAGACGCAACGAAAACACGTATCTGAATTGGATGTTAACTTATGTTCGGAGCCGCGAATAACAAAAAGATTGAGACGAAGTGACACTAATATTTTAATAGTACGTACCTATACGATATTCTGTCACCGGTAAAAACACCACAAGACGCTACCCAGTACCCTTCTACCCCTTCCGCATTAGCAGTTGCCTCTGGTGTTGGTACATTTTTTATTTCGCCTAGCAGTTTCAACATAAAATCACCAAAAAAACGAGTTCGCCATCTTCCACCATGTACGTCTTACCATCACGCACTACGAACTCCTGTTCCAACTAAATATTATATAGTGAAATGAAAGATGGCAACTATGAATATGAAAATTATATGAATGAAACGAAGCGGTCATTCACCGCATAGTTTCGTCAAATTTAAGGATTAAACGAATTGTAGTAATTACCACTAAGTCAAAGACAATTAGCCTTTCTCACGATGACGAATGATTTCCCAAAATGGGGTACTTTTTTCAAAACACTGAGCGTAAGAACTCGTAAGGGCAACTGTCTTTAATTTCAGGCTGAATTTATTCTTCAAATGGTCTGTTGGTTCTGAAAAACGCTTTTGATGTTGCATCATAATTTTTAAACGCATTTCAGAAAATTGAAAGTACCCCAAAACGTCATCATCAGAAGGCTAATTGCCACATACCTCCGTAAAGGCTAATTGCTATTTTATTTGTGATTTGTGAAGCGTACTTAGCATTAATGCCGCGAATTTGTATCTCAGGGCGGGGGGGGTCAAAGTTTAGAAGTCGAAAAGTTTGGCTAATTGTTAAAATCAGTCAGTCGAAAAAAAGTAAAGGATGAAATTATAAGTCCGACTTTTCCAAATTGCCGGTAAATTTGTTCATTCCGAAACCCATGCTATCTGGTTTACTGCCCACTCTGCTTTTAGAGTGTTTAAACGTTTGCTTTAACAATTTTAACAAGAATTTTACAAAAAAAATATTTACTGAAAGTTCTACTTAGGTAAAACGTTTTACAAAATCTATCCATACTCATCTATTTTACTTCTAAATAAAAAAGGACACCGGTCACATGATCAATAGTGAGCCAATTTGCTCATTAGTATTCCACATGTTAATATTCTTGCACGATTGCATGGCGCTATTTCGAAGTCCCATCGCTTTTACGAAAAGAACCAACCGTATTTGAAATTAAAAAATAACCCAATTACTCTTGTATATAAATACTAAACCTAAAGTTTTCATAAATCACATTCAATAATACATACAGATCGACAATTTTTCTCTACGATATTTGTTATGTCAAACGATGGGAAAATATAGCAAATAGGTTTTATAATATTTCAGAAAGGTATCAATCGAGCAAAACAGAAGCATTAAATGTGTAAATCTATATAATACAGGCATCAATATATATATATATATATATATATATGTATTTTAAATATAGAAAAGTACTACACTGACCTCATTTTCGATGTTTTCCATTGCAAAAAGGTTTTTTTAAAAATTATTCAGCCTCCAGAAAAAAACTTGTAGCGACTCGGCAGCAACAGCGCAGAAAAACAATAACAGGCCAAATTGGCGAGACAATTTGAACGCGATAATTTTTATTGATAATTTGTTAAGGTGGCTTTTTTTTCTCAACAAAAATGTGGCATTATATAATTTTTTTTTATATTTTGCTATTTGATAGTTTTTCTTCTAAGTAAAATAATGCACGAAAACAAAATTGGGGGTCACCGTGCAGTCATCGCAACCATTGCAACCACCGCAACCATTGCAACCATTGCAACCATCGCAACCATTGCAACCACCGCAACCATTGCAACCATCGCAACCATCGCAACCATTGCAACCACCGCAACCATCGCAACCACCGCACCGCAACCACAGCGACCATTGCAACCATCGCAACCACCGCAACCATTGCAACCACCGCAACCATCGCAACCACCGCAACCACAGCGACCATCGCAACCACAGCGACCATCGCAACCATCGCAACCATCGCAACCATCGCAACCATCGCAACCATCGCAACCATGGCAACCATCGCATCCATCGCAACCATGGCAACCATCGCAACCATCGCAACCATCGCAACCATCGCAACCATCGCAACCATCGCAACCATTGGAACCATTGCATCCATGGCATCCATGGCATCCATGGCAACCATCGCAACCATCGCAACCATTGCATCCATCGCATCCATGGCATCCATGGCATCCATGGCAACCATCGCAACCATTGCATCCATGGCATCCATGGCAACCATCGCAACCATCGCAACCATCGCAACCATTGGAACCATTGCATCCATCGCATCCATGGCATCCATGGCATCCATGGCAACCATCGCAACCATCGCAACCATTGGAACCATTGCATCCATCGCATCCATGGCATCCATGGCATCCATGGCAACCATCATCGCAACCAACGCATCCACCGTACCCATGGCAACCATCGCACCCATCGCATCCATCGCATCCATCGCATCCACGGCGACCACGGCGACCATTGTAACCATTGCAACTATTGCAACCACTTAGGACGAATACCGTCACCGCCGAATTTCTGATGTTCATTGTTCGTACTCATTTAATTATTAATTTCAAAAATATGCTCAGGGAAAACTCCTTCAGCTAACAGCCAATGCCAACACAGCTTCCGAGCACTGCGAGATTACCCAATGAAAGGTAAGTTTTTCTAAACGAATTTCAAATGTATCCATGATAATAAATTGATAAGGGATTAATTTGACTCTTTTATCTTGGTTATTTTGACAGGGAAAAGGAGTCTAACTCAAAGGTTATTATTAGCATGTCTGGAAACCAAACAACCATTGAGTCAAATAAGGTCAGAAACGCGATATTTTAATAACATTCAGTGTAATATTAAACGATGAAATATGAATGTCATGCGCTATCTTTGTTTAGAGGAGATATTCATGGCACAGGACTCGAGTCATGTTAATTTTTTAACTTCTTAAACCTTACTATATTATGATAAAAATAATCAATTGTGCAACACATGATTACATTGATAATATGGATTTATTCTGTAGATGGAACCATTTGTTTAATGTTTATATATCAGGAATAATCTAACTTGACTGGGTTATCTAAAGATATTAGCAAAATCCTCACGGAATAACCCTGTCAAGTTAAGATTATTCCTGTTGCATATCCCAACCCAATATAATGTATGAAATACGTCAAAACACAATGACACAAACTGACAATAGATAATCTATCATGCTGGCAAAGTGGCTTGTAATTATTGAAACAAAGAAAACATACACAAAACAAGGCTTTGTTTTTATGTTGCTTCAGTTGAGCTAAGTTTAAAGCAGTATTTGGAATAGTCCAGCAAAATGCAACCATGAGTTTTACAAAAAGCAGATATTGGCTACGTCCATGTGCTCGCTGTATTCATTAACAGTTGGAGGGCCTCTTGAATACTTGAATATGAAGTAGCAGTCATTATGCAGATTTGGCAGTGATCAATATTCATTTTTTGTAAGGCTTGCATAATTAAGTGCCTGTCTGTGCATTTTACATTGTCTTTGCATTAGTTGTTACTTGGGTGAACATCTGTTATAAAGCTATGTACAGGCTGCAATCATAATCTACTCAATCTTTGTGCATATAAAACCCTGCCTCCCTTTTAAACTGTCCATATAAAAAATCCCATGTTAATTTCTCTCCAGATTCTTAATATGACCAAAGCACAAAATAATCTTCTCTACAACTCTTCTATACACATGCTAGCAAATTAACAAATACAATTTATGCATTCATCTTTGCAGTATCACAGCTTAGAGAACACTCGCATTCCAGTGAACAATAAACCTTCAACTAAACGATTTGTGTATGATTATTCGTACTGGTCAGTAGCACAGAGTGATCAACATTTTACATCACAAGAACAGGTAAATTACAAAGCATTCTTCAATTATTATATTTGTTTTAATTGTAGTAGGTTTAACTCCATGCAATCAATGATAAATGCAGGTATTTCAAGATCTTGGTACAAAGGTATTGGATGCAGCATTCGAAGGATATAATGCTTGCGTATTTGCATATGGTCAGACAGGAGCTGGTAAAACATATACAATGATGGGAACACAGGTACTGTCATTGGGTTGGATGTTTCAGTGCCTTCTTCTAAAGTTATAGTTAATTTTTTATTATTATACTACAGAATGATCCTGGACTAACTCCAAGAATATGTGAGGTAAAGGAGTGTATTTTCTCATCTAGAAATAGTTCTTACTGCTCTTAGATTGCAGCCAATTACTCCATGATTACTTTTGAATTTATTCTAATTACCCCAGAATTCATTGAAATATTTTAATTTAGGGCCTGTACAAACATGCCTCAGTTAATTCAAATGATCAAGAATCATTCAGGATTGAAGTGAGGTACTAATTCACTTATCTAATTTATAATTTTTTGGAGAACATCACGATGATTGATTGAAAACGCGCATGTGAATATCAACGGATTCGTTTTTTGCACAGTTATTTAGAAATCTACAATGAACAAGTGCTTGACCTGTTGAGAATCCCAAGTCATAAGAAACGTGATATATTACCTGCAAGACTGAGAGTACGAGAACATCCTAAGGATGGACCTTATGTGCAAGGTAAGTTATACTTTAGTGATATACCTCTAGTAATGTCAAAGTTTTGGTACCATGCGGTAGTTATTGTATTAATTTTCAAACACAGAGGGTAGACCGTAAAAATTACGAGCGTAATACGCAACTATCATTCGCCTTGTCTTGCAGGGGCCGGTTGTATCAAGCGCGTTTAGCTTAAACGGTGGATAAGTTCAAAATAGAAAGCAAGTCTATCGTTTTATTCAACAAGCAAACTAAATGTTTTCAACCTTAATACAAAGATACTGTTTACAACTACATTTTCAGTACATAATATTCAAGTTGACTCATTCAAGAGAGTTGTAAGAGTATTATTGAATTTTGACTTATCCACCGTTTAAGCTAAACGGGCTTGATACAACCGACCGCAGAAGACGAAAATCAAATGCATGTTTTAACTTAACATTTATAATTTCTCGTCTCAGGTCTAACGAAACATGATGCACCAGATTACTCAGCAATTGAATCCTTATTAAACCAAGGAAATCAGCTTAGGTTTGTTTTTATCATATTATCAACACTTTACTTTCGTCAAAGTCTACCAGAAATATGTGTAATTTAAGACTATATGACGATCATTTAAAACTCAGCCTTTTCCTGCAGAAAAACGGCAGCAACAAAAATGAACGACCACAGTAGTAGATCGCATGCTATATTCACAATCAAGTATACTCAAGCAAAGTTCGTCTCTGGACTGCCAAGTGAAATAACGAGCAAAATTAATCTTGTTGACTTGGCTGGAAGGTATTGTAGAAGAAAATATACTTCAATTAATTGTTTTATCTTTGCCGTGACACTCCACTGAAAAGAAGAAAGAATCCTAATATTCAAAACGTTAATTTTTTGGCAGTGAGCGAGCAGCAAAGAGTGGTGCTACAGGAGACAGGTTAAAGGAAGGTGGTAATATAAACAGATCTTTGACGACTCTCGGAAGTGTGATTTCTTCTTTAGCAGAGAGATCCAGTCAAAAAGATAATGCTCAAAGAAAAGTGTTTATTCCCTATCGCGACTCAGTTTTGACCTGGTTATTGAAGGACAGTTTGGGTGGAAATTCAAAAACAATTATGATTGCAGGTCGGTGAAACTTGTCCGGTTGTGACGATCATAACCCGCAGAATGAGGAATCTGAAGAATTTTTCTTATTCTGTAGCTATTGCTCCTGGAGAAGGCAATTATGGTGAAACTTTGAGCACTTTACGATATGCAGACAGAGCCAAGAATATAATCAATGCACCAACAATAAACGAGGTATGACGGAGGAAATTCTTAATTGTAACGAAACATAAGAGATGCTAACATTGACGTATTTCCACCAGGATCCGAATGTGAAGTTGATACGTGAACTGAAAGCAGAAATTGAACGCCTGAAAACGATCATTGATGGAGATCACGGCCAGGTAATCGATAGATACTAGTCAATATTGGTCAATATTATTGATTGTGAAATCCCGATACTCGGTTATAAGGATGATTTGAATTTAATGTAGGTGCAGCAAAGTGTTGCTACAGAAACACTTGACGAAGCACAAAAATTGTTGGAGGGTACGGAGAGTAAGATGGAAAGACATTTACGAGACTGGGCAGATAAATGGCGAGATACTTTGCTTATTATGGAGGTATGGATCCTGTGAAATATTCCAATGATAATTTTGTTTTGAACTCCGTCCAATTGTTTCCACTATTTCTTCAGGAAAATGATTTGGGTCTTCATAAACATCGCTCAACATTGCGTATAGATATGGACCCACCTCATCTTGTCTTACTTGATGATGATCCTCTCAATACCAGTATAACAATATTTAGTTTGAAAGTAAGTTCAAACGTTTACCATCTTTCGTACCCTATCAACGCTCTTTAGTCTAGCTTATTGCCACAAGTAATGTCTTCGTTTCGAGGATGATGTTAGATTACTGTCTTTGATATCTTGTTCTTGTGAACAACGGATAGGAGGTATTACATCACCCACACACATGCAGTCAGACTCAACAAATATTTTTCCTAGTCAGACCCCATCATTTTTAACCTACAGTATAATTACAGGAAGGAGAAAATTTCATTGGAAACTTGCATGCTGAGGAAGAACTTGACCTAGGTTGGTTGGTTCAAGCATTTCATGGCGTTTTTTATAAAGATTGTACAAAATTTCTATTTTAAAACCAATTGTTGTTGTATTCATTTAGTGTTTGACCATGACGCGATCCAGAACGAGCATTGTGTAGTAACTTATGATACAAGAAACGTTATATTAAAACCTCTTAATGGATATTGCAGTGTCAATAATAAAACTATAACCGAGCCGACTAAATTATCTCAAGGTATTTGAACCTTAGCCAAAAATGCTAAGCAATTTATGACTTAGAAAACTAGTCTGCCGTAGAGAACTTCTACTTGTAGATGTTAAATCTTGTTCTTTAATGCAGGTGACGTGATTTTACTCGGTGAAGATATTCGTTTGAAATTTAACTATCCTCAAGAGGCGTGTTTTCTGAGAGAACAGAGACGCTCAGGACATTTCACTCGTTCCTTTTCTTTGGTAATCCTATGAATAGTTCGATATCCCAATGCAATATCAGTGACACGATTGTTGCGTAGACAACATTGCAACCGTGATTTTTTTTCTTCCTAATGTTAAGGATAAGTCCACGCACATGGCATCCACACCAAGACGACTTGAAGAAGTGACGTTCATCGATCAACCACTGTCTCCTGAATCTGGGTCAGTTTGAACTGAGATGCACTCTTGCAATTCAAGTATAAGATAAATATCACAACAATGTAATAATCCCAGAGTTTGCCTTCTTTAGCGTTGAGATGGACCCCCAAGAGGAGGAGAGTACGGAAGAGAAGAATGTGGACAAATTAAAGTTAGTCTTGAAGATTATGATGGGCAGACCGCTGAAATTGATGCATGAAGCAGCATCTCAAAATGAATAGATGTGATGAATTGAAGTGTTTGACGGTTGATGGTTTAACGAAAACTACCTTTATTTGTTTCAGACAACAAGTTGAAGACCTCTTGGCACAGTATAAACAGTCTGAAATCGAGAGATTTGAGATTGAAACGAAAAATAAACGTGAGTTAGAAGCAAAGGATAAAGAAATCGAAACGCAAGCGAAAGAACTTATAAAACGACAGAAAAATGACGAGGCTTTGCTTCAACAACACCAAAAAGAATTACAAAATCTCAGAGAACAACTCTCTGATGAAAAAACAAGACTTCGTAATGAGCTGATGCAACAAATGGAAAGACTTTTTAATAAAATGCAAAACACAAATCATGCTCTCATTGAAGACTCGAAGAAAGATCTTGAAAAGCAGCGAAAAAGATTGAATAGACAACTTAAACGAGAGTGGTCTAAGTTAGATCAATATGAAATGAAACTGATCGAAGTTGAGGCTGAAAAGCGAAGAATCATACAAGACGCTGAAAATAGGTTAAAACAGGAGAGAAATAAGAGTGAAATAGAACGAAAACATCGCCTTCAGGAAGTTGAAACACAAAAAAAATCTTTACAAGAAATACTTGAAGGTCATTTAAAGGAACGAGAAGTTGCCAGAAAGGATTTTCAACAAAGTCGAAGTGAAGAAATAAAACTTTCTGATATTGTGAGGAAAGCTTGGATATATTTTGTAAGAAATTAACAAAACTGGAATGGCTACAATACAAGCTTTCTGCGGACCAACTCGAACTGATGAAAGACTGAAATAATGCTAAAAATTGAAACAGTCAATAAGGATATTGAAATACTAGAAAGACAAAATGAGGAGAACGCTGAAAAGCTAAGACAGAGCGAGATGGAGCTAAAGGAAAAGGGAGAAATTTTGAAACGTTGTGAAGCGAACGTTGAACGAAGTTTAGCCGAGATGACAGAAGTACGAGAGAAATTGGTTGGATGTCAACAACGCTTTGGTGAAGAGTTAGGTGATGTCGTCAACATCGTCAGTTTGGAGCGAGATGCTGATTTGATGAAGATTGAAAAAGATCGAGAAATACTGATGAGCAAATACTTGGAACACCAAAGTGCGTTAGAGGTGTTGGTTAATGAAAATCTTGAATCCAGTGATGACGAAGACAGCCTTGAAGTGCGAGAAATTAAGAGTCGTGTGGTTGAGTTAGTACGTAGTGTAAGCCCAGGATTAGACGATGAGTCAATGCAATCACAAATTATTGAAAAGAAAGTTCAGATTCATTATCAACAAGCTGAAGTAGGCAAAAATGAGGAAGAAAGAAAGACACTGCTAGCGCATGAACAAATCTTTCTTCAGCAGAGCCGTGAGGTACAAAACAAGCGAGAAAATGAACAGAAAGTACTCCAGGAAAAACTACATGCACTGATAGAAATGACAGATAATGAAGAAGGAAGTGCAAATGAAACAGTTGATTACTACCAGGCTGAATCATCAAGCCTCGTCACAGCTCAAAGACGAATATTTGATGTTGAAAAAGAACTAGCTGAGAAGATTAAGGAACGTAAAGATATTGAAGCTAAATTAGATCATGTTAAAAGACAAATGGAACAACAAGCTGAGTGTAATCAAGAAGAGTTTCATGGCATCTTAGCAAGGTTGGAACTTCATAGCAAAGATGTTGGAAAAGAGATTGAAGAAATGAAGAAGATATTAAAATATGAAGCCGAGAAATATCTTAAACGACTAAAGTAAGAATGCCGGCATATTCAATTACATTAACTCCTTAATATTCACGATACCTCCCCGCTACATATATTTCTGTTTTTATAGAACAGAAAACTTTACCGTTTTGGAGCCATTATCATTCGGTAAGTGCTAATTATAATACTCTATCTAAAAAAACTTTGTCAACAAGTGTGAAATATTCTGAAAGCTATTTCTTGCTAATTAGACAATTCAAGTTTCGCAGAAATTGCTAACGATGCCGTTGATGAAATACTGAGAGAGGTCAGTTCTAAGAATGTTGCATATTAACGCAAGCTCCCTTGAAGTGTCGTTTTATAGATTTTTTATTTCTTAGATTGAACTAGCTTCTCATTGCCCCGAGCTGGCAAAAACTCACAAGGATATCAAACAGGACTGTGGAGGATGGAGGTGAGACTTGGGGACAGCAAGGGAAAATGTGGGATGCTGTGAAGACGGCTAGCAACACTCACACTAGGCAACTCCGTAAACGCTCTGTTTAATGCATGATCATACCATATTTGTCTACAGATATGACGGTCATGAAAAAGATGTTCATTTGTTACGGAAAGAGGACGATTGTGAGGCAATTCATAGTTTTCTTGGTCGAGGTATAATCCGTGCTTCACCACGTACTGTCCTGCAGACTGTCTCAACGCCGCCGTCCAGATTTGTGTACGATCGCATGCTCAAGGTACTATCGATAATAGATGTATATTTTTAGAAATTATCGTTGATCGATATCATCGATAAGAACAGCTGATAACTCATGTCACACAGAGACATGCCACTGATTTAGGCTGGCATTTTTCATACTAATCACTCTTTGCCCACTCCAAATTCTTTGTATAGAATATTCGTATAGTGGAGAAGATCGCAGATAACCTAACAATAGGTAAGATTCTTGCGATGATTGCGACCTCAGCCTGGTCGATACCTCGCTTCATGTTCTTCCACTGACGGTCTTCTGTCTTGCAGTTCACATGGTTCATGAAACAACACGCTGCCTTTTCAAGACATCGCGAGACTTTTGTTTCGTATCGATGGATCGCGAGAAAGTAGGAATTTCTTGATTTTTTGAACATTCATGCAAATCTCGTTTCAACAAATTTTCTCAAGATATTCTTGCCTACATACAGGATGGTAAACTAATCCTTGCATGCCAGTCAGTGGAGCATCAGAGCTGTCCTGAGGTCAGAGGAATACAACGTGCAAAGGTTTGTTATTTCACTAACTGCAGATAACCAACAAAGTGGGTGGCCGCGAAAACAAACAAAATATATTCTGATACTTCTAGATTTTATCGAGCGGTTGGGTTATTGAACCGATAACAGTGAAAGGTCAAGCATGTTCCCTTGTTTGGTATCTCACTCAGGTATCTTCTTCATTTGACACCGTTACCATTTTAAAATGACCTTCACCTGCACAATGTCTAGATACAATGACTTCAATTCTTTCAAACTGCACGTAAATTTTTTCCATAGGTTTTTCTCGGGAGGTCAATCCCATCAAAACTTGTTCAACTGGTTTCAAAACGTCAACCACTCAGTGTCGCTTACTTAAGAGAATACTTGGTGGCAGAATAAATATTGTGGGTTTGATATATTGAGAAAGATATTGTAAATGTAACCTGGGTTATATAATTCTTCCAAGAAATATTTAATATTAATTATACAATTATGGAAGTAATAATATGTGCATTTGTTATCTAAATGCTTATAATATAATAACGTAAATCATTCATTCCTTGTGTAAAGAGAGAGGTAAGAATATTAACCAATGCATGCAAGCTTGTATTACGCACGATTCTGGTATGTTGACGTGTTTAAATTGATCTAAATATTTACTACACATATTTATTACATATAATACTTCTTTGATGCACATATTAAAGGTGTGTAATTCGCGTTTTAAACACTTATCAAATATACGTCTAAAGAATAAATTAATTACAAATATTATGTAATCCAAGTTATGTGTCCAAGAAATCGTTCTTTGCATGGACGGTTAAAAGTTGATGTCATACAAAAATCTGCAGACTGCAGAGGATAATGTTCAACTCTAGTCCATAACATGGTCTCCGTTCACTTTATCACGGTGGGGGGGGTGGTGTGCAGGAGAACTGAATTAAGGAATCCTATCATTAACACGTGTTTTATATGTTTAAATGTTCATCCTATAAATACATTATAAGGAGCAGCAATAAGGATATTGACCGACCCAAATATAGTTTGAACTATATAGCGCATGTTGCAAGCTTTTGTAAACATCTTTCGTCATGCAGCGTGTAAAAAAACGCAGCAAGCGTGTGATTACACGTGGAGCGAATGACGCATTAAATTTTCTGCTTTTCCTGTGGTTTTAATTACAGCTTAATAGTTTATCTCAGGTGCCGCGCCAGGGGTCCCTCTGCATATTTTCATCAGGCTAGAGATGGTCTTGTTCACGGCTTTTACTGATAACATTAAGATGCCATTTCAATAACAATGTATAGCGTTTCCCGAGCTTCTGAGGATTTTTAAAACTAAAATTATTTATTGATGACGGAGACCAAGATCCAGTAAGGTAAGACCCGATTAGGCTGTTAAGCCAGCTTATTATACTTTAAAAATTGTTTTGTGTTTGCCTGTAACTGCAAAAGACGAGATCTACATCTGTCTATAGACTATATATAACGGACTGAACATTATGCACTGGGCTATCTTAGGCGATCATTACAATATACAAATCCATTTGGCCAAATACAACTTTGGAGATTTGAGAAAAACTATATAATAGCATGTTACGATAAATATTACCCACGGTTTTTTAACCCTTTGCACTTTTCATTAAAGTTGTAGTTCATTACGCGTCATAGTTTATTATGACTAAAGCTATCAACTTTAACAGGCAGCTTCTCTTCATGCTAATCTCGCGACTCAAAAGTTCAGGTTTCAGGAAACTCGAATGAACCACAGGTTTAATCGAGTCTCTGCCCATATTGTTCGCTGCAGTAAATAAACGCAGTTTCTATGCAAGGAATAATTTTTGTTTAAGTGAATAAAATATAATAGATCGACATAAAAATCGTGTATATATGTAATGCACTGTTTGAATAAAACTCATAAATGACAAGTCCTGTTTTGGTGTTATCTGCAGTAAATAATTATAGCAACATTAGACTGCGATATACATATATATATACTCCAGCGCAAATAGTAGTATATATACAGCGTCGTATGTATAGACCTGCCCTGAAGCCAAATATTTGCAATATAGGAATACTCCATTACTATATTAGTATATTTCATAAGCAGATTTTGCACGTCATGGAACTAGTTACATCATGTTAAATTTTGTTATCATATATGTTGTATTGTAAATGCCTGGATGTATTTGATAAGATATTGGCTTTCCTGTATGTTATGAATTGCTTCAAGTACATAAAGATTATTCTCTTTCTGATATGCCGTCAACGTGAAATACACAACATGATAGATTGCTTTTTTGTTTCATTTGTATATCGTAAAATAAATCATTTCCATGCGTCCCACGTTATTTTAACTGCGAACAAAAGATCTAAAAGCATCGCGATATGACGGTAATAACACGGTCGAAAGAATCTCATAGACAAACTGGGAAGTTTAGTCTAGTTTCGCATAACAACCAGTAATTTAAATATTATAGAGCAACATCTGTCGCAAGCAGGTTTGACTGGCGTTGTATATACATGCACAATGCAAGTTCAATTTTCTAATGACAAAAATGATCTTACAGCATGCTAGTTATACAGTGAAAACATTTTATAAATATACTATTTGCCTTCACTAGTAAACTTATAGATGAATTTCAAATTAAAACTCTACAGGAAATCAGAATATTTACAAAAATTAAAATACAGACATAAAGAATTGTTAATTAATATAACTGCGTGATAGAGCCGTGCCTAAGACAAAAACCTTTCAGACAAAGCTGCAAAAGACGGAAAAAACTGATAAACTTTCGTATTAGCGGTTTCCTTTTTTAGGCAAATTTTTCAAAACAATTTTCTGTTTTTGGACTGAACACCTGAAAAAACATATACAGAAGGTTTCCATAGATGGAAATTCCTAGTTGCAATAGAATTTATATCTATTTATCTTAATATTATCTCCTAATCAGACCACTGAAAATAAAATAAATATTTTGCCACAATATACGTAGATACAAACTTGGAATATAGTTTGTGTCATAAAATATAAAAACACGAACCCTAGCATACTTCATGCACAATTTCCCTCTCGTATATTCACACATATATTGTAGTGTTTGTTTCAAATACATGCACGTTCAGAAGAACGCGTGCACAATTTTCAGGAAGTCTAATACATAAATATCATTATGATATACCAGCTCTCCTGACAAAGGCCTCAGGTCAAAACGTCGAGAAGTGTTTTTTTTTATCTATTTTAGGCAGTTGTTATACTACATTATCATTCAACGATGTATATTTGATAAGAAAAAATATATCTGTTCTGCTCTGCCTCGAAGTGGAAAAACACTTGTCAGCCTGGATCAATGAATGCAAGACATATATAATGCACGATCATGCATGACATGAAATATGTTCGTTTACACTGACAGCTTGTATGAAATGTAACTAATACGGTTACATCCATGCATACGTGCAGCTGTTGATTTCAAAATGAAAATCATTTTTCTTCGTGAACGTTTCAAACGACTAAAACAATAGACCAATCATGCACTTTAGGATTATTTAATATGACTTGGCTCCGTGATATCTCAGCCGGAGGGCGCGGCAAACGACCGTGCTGTTTCTTTGTGAAAACTCGTAATACGAGACAGCTGAAACACGTATGAATAAAACAAATTGATTAAGACAGGCACTTCAGAAACTGGCAAACGTAAAAGTTTAATGCAAATTTTCGTATCAGTAATGAATCAGGCAAATTGTTCGTAGCCAAATATAAAGTGCATGTGGTGAAAACAAATGTTTTCTGGAACAATCGTATTGCGTTAAGGGTCTTCACCCCCCTGTATTGCATGCATAC
This sequence comes from Dendronephthya gigantea, assembly GCF_004324835.1. Lineage (NCBI taxonomy): Eukaryota > Metazoa > Cnidaria > Anthozoa > Malacalcyonacea > Nephtheidae > Dendronephthya > Dendronephthya gigantea. The sequence goes on from NW_021163369.1 coordinate 83,055, forward strand.
TTAATGAAGCATTTCCACGTTCAACATATCCCTGTCAATATTCTTCCAGGAAGAGATTTGACTTTAAGCCTACCTAAAAACTAACGCAAAGATGGTGACACTCGTTGAAAAACCTTCATGCACATAAACTTGAATTGCTGGAAACCTACATTCACGTGACCACTCGCCTTATAGACAACCAAGACCACATTGGCAACATATTGACAAAATTGACTGCATATAATTATATAGACTTCTCCGCAAGCCATGAAGATTTTATGGCATATTGTTAAAATATTAATTAACAACGTTTTTGGAAAAAGCAATCTTTAGGGAACGACAACAAATGTAAAAAGTTATGCTGGCAATTAAAATGCAAAAAGGGCATGTACCAGTTAATTAACTTGAAAACCTGCTAATAAGTTCTCTTGAGGTGGAAAACACCAGATTTCTAAGCCCTACTATTGAAAAAGTGAGATAATGCTGGAAACAAAACGTTGCTACGAGCATTTGTACTCAAATGTCACATGAAATATTAAAGCTAGGACATGCACCTTATTTTTTATGCTACATATTTATAACATGTATTTACGGCGTATTCACAATAAAAATGCATAAAACATCCAAGAAATGCATACATTTTACGAACGCCATATTGAAATAAATAAATGCTCAAAAAAGAGATAATAGACTTAAGGAAGTCGCTGTGTTTGAAGAGCATGCATGTTTAATAATCATCTATGTCGGGACACACATTTTATCAAATTCTAGTCTATCTCAGATTTAAAAATAAAGTTTAATGAACCATCAATATATTTCCTTAAATATTGAATAGACCTCAGCAAAATGCGTTTCCTATTTATATTCGTCTGAATTAATATTGGTTTGAATTATTAAATCGTTTAATAATGCTGTTATAACAGGCTGTACTGAGAAAGTAGATGAATCAGCCAATGATCTTAGTCGAATACAGATGGACCACTTGAGGACGCAAGAACAACAGACTTGTTTTTGACGGCTTGAAATGCTCAGAATTTTAAGCGTATACAGAGTTAATTTCTTGCTTAAAATTTGTTAAAATTTGCATAAGAGTTTCAAGATGTTGACATCCTGTAGCGACTTTGAAGCGGTGAGTTGACAAATTACTTTTTGCCATTCACGTTTGTAGAACATGCATGCATGTCCGATGAAAATTAATGAAAATCCCAATGGCTATATTTACCGTGCTGCACACAGTAAAAAATTAATTTATCCTGAGTAAATAAACTACTATGACGATAGAGAACCATTACTCGCATTTAGATCTCATATCATAAAAATATTTTTTCCCAATCAAGAAGACCTTTTTGGAATACTCGGCACGGGCGGCATTAACTAACACTTGTCTTTATGGCCATCGATACTTTAAAATAGAGTCTCATATTCAGCCTTTGTAAATACGAGGAAAAATGGTTGATTAAGTGTAAAATAAGATATCTATTCACTGTGTCGGACGCACAAAATACTAAATGATCTATAAGACTTGGCGCGTACTTAATCCGTATACTTGATATACAAAACATATCAATCATAATTTCGCTAAGTTTAGTTCTATGTGCAACTAGAAAGGAAGACAGGTAAAAACGTGCGTGACAACCTCCTGCATATTAAAAGACAAATATAAGTTTATTATTCAGGAAAAACATAAGAATAATTTCCGATGTTTGCGTCTTAAAGCCCTCGTAAAGAAATGGCAAGATGTCTGGTATATATTTTAGCACTTAAATGAACGATTTATGAGATGAATAACTTTAGTAATCAGGTTTTCGACAACTTAAAGCCTGTTCCATGCAAAGCTTCATTTGCTGCGGCTAAAGTTCAAAGCAAATGTGCAAAGCAAATGCGGTTGAACGATTACCAGAAAATGAAGTACATAAGTTCACGAATTCGTAAATGATGTAGCTACTTGTGGTCATTACGTTGTATCATGTGCGACCAATATTGTATATATCATACTAGAGATAAAACCACATATCAGACATTTCTATTTTCAATGTTCCGACATGAGATAAACAGAGTCGGATGTGAAAAATACATCAGAAAGGTAGAAGTATACGTGTGCACGCAAGTTAGTCGACTATAAACAAGAAATTGACTTTACAACAAGGATAAACAACTTCAAGTTATCTTTCGCATTAGAGGATATCGTTGTAGAATTAGGTATGACACACACATACAGCTAAATAAATTCAAACACTGTCACGGAATTATTAATTGGAGCCAGTACAAATGATAATTCGATAGAATTCGATTCAGGTTTATTAGGGTTGTGAGAGTATATAACCAGCCAGACAGTGTAAATGAATGATCTGCTTTCGATCTGCGAGTCTCCATGCATGTTTATTTATCAATTTCCATCTCTTTCATTATTCTTTTCCTCACAGCTGTTCGAAAGCGAGCCTGAAATGGATCGTAAATCGAAGGACGAAGGTCATGGACGAATCACAATTAACGTTGGAGGATTACGTCATGAAACTTACTTGACAACCTTAAGAAATCATCCTGATACACGGTAGAGATGATTTCCATCAAAAACATGTCAGATATTCGTTCTGAAAACTAGTCAACCGCACCAGAGTATCGTCTCGCCCATTATTCTTTAATATGCATGATGATAGGTTTCTAGATAGTTTTCCAACAAATTATACTCGAACTCTTTCCAATAGGAAATACTTGAACTTTCTCCAATAGATTATTCTCTAATTCATAGATTATACTGGATCAGTGAACAACATCACACGTCAACAAGAAGTCCACAGTATAATCCTGAGAAGAAGGAATATTTCTTTGATCGTCATCCGGGTGTCTTTGCACATATTGTCAACTATTATCGTACAGGAAAGTTGCACTGTCCTATGGATGTTTGCGGACCATTATTTGAAGAAGAGTTAAGCTTCTGGGGAATTGACGAAAGACAGGTGAACATTCTTATGTTCTGAGAACGTGGCATGATGAGACGTGAGAATCGTAGAAAAAATTGTGTAATTTGACTAAATAACTGTTTAACGTAGGTGGAGTTGTGCTGTTGGGAAAATTATAAGCAACACAAGGATAAACAGGAGAAATTGAACTACTTCACAACACCGAGTGATGGCGACGATCAAGAAGAAGATGAAGATTTGGATTATTCATTTTGGAAGAATGTTAAAAGACAAGGTTATATGTTGTTTGAAAAACCAGCATCTTCAACGCCTGCCAAGGTAAGACGAATACGGACTTATTTACAAACCAGGATGAAGAAAATACTCATAACAGTCATTTTCATTATTTCAGTTGGTATCAATCCTGAATTTGATCACGTTTCTTATAACAATCATCCAGTTCTGTCTAACAACATTAAAATCATTTCAAAAGGACTCTCAAAAAATGAAAATCCTATCAAACGTGAGAGTTTTTACTGTTTCGTGGTTTCTTCTTGATCTGGTGCTGAGGCTTATTTTTGCACCTTCCCTTGTGGAACATTTCAAGAAGCTCCTGCACTGGTTGGACATTACCTCAGTCTGTGCGTTGATAGTTCACATGAAGATTCACCAAAGCCCGAATGCGATACAACCATTTGAGATGTTAATATTTCTTAAATCAATTCGTTTGTTTAACTTGTTGACGTTCAGTTTTGTGATTCAAGTGTTAACAAACACTCTCAAAGCCAGCACACGGGAGCTTGGTTTACTGACAATTGTTGTTGTGTTTCAAGCCTTTGCTTCTGTTTTTCATTGAACGAGGCGAATCAATCACAGAATTTGAAAGTGTTCCTCACAGTCTATGGTGGGCAATAATCACGATGACCACGGTAAGTATTGATCTGGATGATTACTGAGGTCAAATGAGGCAAACAACCTCGTCTTGGTGAATGATGGCTATTTTCAATTATGAGGAAGGACGCAGCAACCTCAAACGACTGGGAAATGTACAGATGGTAATTGTGAATATCTTGTTGTCTTTTCAGGTAGGCTACGGGGATATTCAACCTCAAACTTGGATTGGAAAGGTTCTTGGCTGTTGCTGTGCCATGTGTGGTGTGTTAGTGATTGCTCGTAACTAACTTCAGTTTATTCTACACGTACGCGAAGGCCAGGCTGAATCTTCCTCCAAAGGTCGAACAGAAACCTCCACTCTCAAAAGAGTTGACATCGTTGAAGGCTAAGAAAGCAGAGTTACCTCACACAACATCTAGTTATAGTTGTAATTCCATTGCAAAGAAATATGAACAAGCTAAAGAAAGCTTGGAAAGATTAACTGAAAATCAGGGAGATGATAAAACTGATGCGACAAGTATCAGCGAGAGGCAACTAAACGGATCTAAACCAAAGCAGTTGCAAAACCTTTCAGACAGTGACCACGATGATCTTACCCCATCTTTCAGAGAATGTAACTTTGATTTTTTAGAAGTTCCTGTTGGTAAGCGCTTAAAAAAATCATTTCTTTCAAACTCAATCTCGCGCGTGATAGGTGCGATAACGCATCACCCGAGGCAGAGTCAGTCCCCTCCGAGCGCACTGCAGTTTGACGCACAATCGACGTATCCACTTTACCTTCGTCGGGGAGCAGTCGCCCCTGGCTCGATCAGCTCTCGTAGCTTCTCGTCAACTATATACGACAGTGGCTCGTCAAATATACCAAGCTGTGTTAAACAATCTGTGAGGTCTTTACGAAGAAAACAAACGCTGATCAAGAGACTGGGAAATAAAAGAAAATGTACTTCCAATGCAGAACTGCACCTCGTTTGTTTCCATCGCTGCGACAAACATCCTGATAACAACAACAAGAGCACAGATAATTGTTCTTGTCCAACACAACAATTATCAAAACCAAGGCTTGCAAAGAGTTGTTCTGAGCTGAATGATATCTTACAAGGCAATTACCAGAATAGTCTGAATAGTATGGCCAGTGAAAATATTTCTTCAGGAGATATCATGATTAATGACAGACCACAGAGTGTTCCTCTCAGTGAGATAGCAATCACCATAAACGGTTGTTCTGATGAGGGAAGTGAAACGAAGGAACAGAATGTCCCACTAATACGAATTAATGACCCAGGTAACAAAGGAACGTTCTTAAAACCGTGGGCACATAATCACCAGGGAAGATGACCCCTGGAACAATTATCCCAGGGAATAAAACTCCTGGAGCGAACAACCAACAAGGCAAATAGACTCTCAAGCCAACAGTCACCATAGAAAATTGTGTGCGATGTGATCGATGACCCTCGACCAAACCGATGCTTGGTCAAACCATTGCTAACCCTAACATCATATGTTTAAAAGTGATAGTGTAAATAAAGCGCGAGTGATTGTGTAGTATACTTGAATTATTACGACTCATAATGAAGTAGCATAACTATCTTCTAGTCGCCGTTATCTAACTAGTGCAAATATACCTTAGAGTAGAGATACGTGTACGATAGATACACACTGTGTAGGAGTTAGTAAATTTTTTCATTAAAAATTTCTTGCATAATATTATCAGATCACCGTCCATTCTATGATCATTACATCCCACAATGCAATATTTAAATGTTAAAATATATATGTTCAGTATCTTCGTAACTGTAATTACGAAACCCAATTAACGAAAGGACGTTTCAATCAAACAATGCGATTAAAAATATCCGATTATTGACCTTTCGTAATACTCTTTACGGCTTTGTCATATTGACGTACTTTTCTATGAAGAAGATCAAGACCTTAATCTCGAGATCACGCGACCGTTACGTATTTTTCACGCGGGTTGGAATATAATTTCCTCTCCAACACCTGAATCAGTTCATTCATTATGCTCTTGAAAACGCGCACTATGTTCCTGGGGCATTTTAACGCACGGCACGATGTTATGAGATTACGAGGAATGGAAGAAAGCTTTCATGTTTATCAAATCTCATATCACAACAGAAGAACATTACTCACACGAAGATTTTCCACTGACCTAATTCTTTGTCTTTTTCTTCTTCAGTTTTTCTTGAAGGTCAAAGTTCTTGTACGAACGCTTCTCGTATTCTTTTAACTTGTATTTACGATGTGGCCTGATGTGAAAACATGATGTAAAATTACTTGCAATATTGACCTCATCACCTGGGAAACACAGACAATCTGACATGGGTAAACCTCGCACAGGTCGACGGTCGTTTTTCCCTCAGAAAGAAAAGCTTCTTCATTTATACAAAATACTCACATGACAGGTCTTCTAGGTTCAATGATGTTTCGACGCTGCAAATTTTTGAAACGATCTTCGAAGAGATTGCCTTCTGGCTGCAAAAACAATTTCAAAAAGCCTGTCAGTGTACGGTAGCATCCTTGCTAGGTATTATACTATACCTCAATATCTATCCTTAACCTATATAATACCTCAATATCTCTCCTTAACATACAAAATACCCCAATATTGCTCTTGATATTTACCTTCAGATTCCTCAAGCTTCCTCTCAGTTCGTTGGTTAACTGAACTTCAATATTCATTTCTTCAAATCTTTACACATAAGTTAAGAAGTTAAACCACTAAAGGACTATGGATGAATAAGACTTTAATGGAAAGTCAACATGGAAGATAAATGTTGACAAAAAGTTGGTCTTGACTATCTTCCATAGTAAAACAAATAGGATACTTTTGTCTTCCTAATCGCTGTGGTTTTGATGATGCTTCAATCATTTTCTTTTGCTTCTCTTCTTGTCGTTTCTGTGTTTTCTCTTCACCTTTCTTGATAGTCCTTTTGATTGACTTCATTCTAAAATAAGGAAGTATTGTTAGACTCCAACATTTACCATAACACAAATCACAAACTAAGCAATAAATTTAAACAAACCTGAAAATCTCATTCTCCTTCACCTTTCTGCGATGCATCTCCTTTGAACTTTCTTCCTGCCAAAAAAGAATTCATCATGATATACTAGGGGAAATGCTGACTCTAAGGTTCACTAAATCAAACTTGTTTCACAAAATGTCACCTCTTTCTTTCTTTCATTTGCTCTCTTTTTATCTTTCTTAGTCTTTCTGTCCTTCTTACCATTGGAAGGCAACATCAATACATCATCATTATCATCATCATTCTCACTTTCATTATTTTTATCTTCATGTTTATCAAACAAACCCTGACTCATTTCTTCTTCCCAACTTGGCTGTTATTAAAAAACAAATCTTAGTAGTAGATAATGGATAATGGATGGTTACTCAGAGATTGTGAAAATCCATCTCAGTTTTTTTTCAACACACTACTTACAAGTTTTGCCAATTCTTCTTCAGATGGTAGTTGAAGCTGCCTTTTTATCTTATCAATGTCTTTCTGTTTCATTATTTCAACCTCACATGCGGTCATCAACAATTCCTATGATTATATGAAAAAGCCATTGAGCAATACAGCTGAGATGGGATTCCAGATTTAACTACCATTTAGAACATCCTAATAATCCACACCTGATGATCCTCAAATGCTGGATTGTATGAAGCCCCAGGATGGCAGACTGCTAAAGCTGGTGCTGTACTTCGTATTTTGTATGCTGTCTTAGGTTGCTAGAAACACAATGAAGACAATCATTTGTGATATGAGAGGTCATGTCCTTAGCTGTTCAGTTGATGTAAAATATTCTGATTCTTATTTAGTAGATGAATAAATACCTTAACTGTCATTTTCTTTGTAGTTTTTAAATAATGTTCATTTTCATAAGTTTCAGTTTTGCTCTTACTTGCTATGTAACAGAAAAGGTTTCTAACTAAATCGATTCAAAATAATACAAACTAAATATATTGGTGCCACAAAAATGTTTCCCACATCCCATTAATCTTACTTTTGTCATCATTAGGACTCCATAAATCATATAACTCAGTTTTCTGAAGTTTATTTTGGTGATTTCTGAGTAAAAGATTCTTCTGTCTTCTTTCATCATCAGACTCGTCTGAACTTTCATCATTTTTCACCAACTTCCTTTTTTTAGCCTTCGCAGATTTTACGTTTTCTCTTTCTGTTTTTAGACAAAATGAAAAAAGTTAAAATACAAAACACAATTATTGTTCAACAGAGGTGATGACTGATGAATATTGTACCACAGGCACAGGAGTTTTCATTGAAAAATAAATGTAGTATATAGCCAACTTTTACCTTCTTTCTCGTCAGTATTCTTGGCAACATAAAATAATTCTTCGTTTTTCTTGTGTGATATTATTCCTCTAGAAAATACAGGCAAATAATAAAAAATTATAAAGAGCATAAAGTTTCATTCACTTCAATCTTTAATTTCTGAGCATACCCAGTTCTTTCTTGTCTCCTAACTTCATCTAAATATTCTTCAACATCTGTTATATCAACATTTTTCCTCCAGCTACGTTTAGATTTCTTACTAACACGTTTTCTTTTCTTTTTAACTGTTTCAACTTTTCCAACTCCTTCTGCGTCGGCCATATTGAAAAAAAAACACGTGAAGAAAAAGCACGTGCACGTGAGAAAAACGCTTGCTTCATTGACCTGCTCGCAGGCAGATATAGGGCGCCACCTTTCGCCATCCTGCTGATAGTTTGTGAGTTTTTTCAATATGTTCTACTTGTCTGTGCCATGATTTACAACGAGTTTTGGAAGGAAGAAAACTGAGATATCATAAAATTTTGGAATAACTATTTCTCTAATGCTTATCTCTTTCTACAAGCTTTATTTACAGATATTTCACAACGTTTTCACAACACGACGAGGTGGCCGAGTGGTTAAGGCGATGGACTGCTAATCCATTGTGCTCTGCACGCGTGGGTTCGAATCCCATCCTCGTCGATAATTTTCATCCTTTTTTATCTTTCTTTTAAAAGCTAAATATATTTCAACGAAACTCTTCGGACAAATCTCCAAATGTCTTCAACAAGATTAGCGATTCTAAAATTTTTGGTCACATTTTCAGGAATAACAATCACAAAGTTACAATCTTACTGTTGCTATAGTAACCAATGTTGGTTTAGGTTCGATCAAAAGATCAAGGCAGGTTAATACACAAATCCATCTTTTAACTTGCTCTTATTTTGTCCTGTCTGTGAAGTTGTGCTTTAGACCTCGAAAAACGTATACAAAATATGAAAAGGAAAACATCAGTGTAGGAATTGGTACCGTACAAACATAAAATAAGGAACAAATAAAGCAATGGTGCTTTGTGGAAATTTTTAACCTTCACTAGCCGGCTGCTACAATGCAAAGTAAGTGGTTTTAAAATGACTACGACTGTCTTAATGATCTCTACTTTTTCCATATCACGTATCTGAATCACAACAGATATAGTTTATGCTAAACCTCTCTATTTCTCACAGAATACCGAGTTTTAGGGAAGAAGGGCGAAGGCACATTTTCTGAAGTGCTCAAAATCCAAAATGTCCGGGATGGTAGTTACTTCGCTTGCAAGAAAATGAAACAACATTACGATAGGTAAAATGCTACAGAGTACAGATGTCTATATTCCTAAGCATAAAAAACCAGCCCAATATATTTCAACTGTTCGGTTTCCTTTTGTACATTTTCTAGTCTTGAACAAGTGAATAATTTACGTGAGATCCAAGCGATGAGACGCCTCACACCTCACCCTAATGTTGTAGATTTAAAAGAAGTTATTTTGTGAGTGGACGATATTTATCTCTAAGTTTTACTGGAGTCCCATAACACAACAATTTGCTTTCTTTCTAACACAAAAATCCGTCTCTGAACCTTTTAGTGACCGGAAGAGCGGACACTTGGCGTTAGTCTGTGAACTAATGGATATGAATCTATACGAGCTAATACGAGGTATTTATTTAACATGAAGCATGAGATAAACTGACAAACATGCCAGCTCATATTATTTTTCACAAGATTTAAAAGTAATCAATTGCAGGAATAGAATTAAATGATTGCAGTTTCAATCTAGCCATCTTCTAAACAAACTTTAGATCAAAGAACACGATATTTTTTCCCGACAGACTGAACCATGCAGCTTTTTCCGGGCTCAGAAATAATCATATTTCTCTAAAACCGCTGTTTGTAGTTTGTTTAGTTAAAGTCTAAACCGCTAAACCGTCTTATTTAATTATATTATCAAGAAGATATAGTTACATCATCTTTTATATGACATGTAATATTCCTACAAGCCCCTGTGTGCACTTGATTATTGCAGCTGATGAAATATTTACGTTGTCTCGTTTAGAAAGACATTTATTTTAAACAATATTTTATTGTCTCGGTGAGGAAAAACACTCACTTTTAGGGAGTTATTTGACAAGTTGCTGTAACCAAGCAGAATTGTAAATTTATAAACTGCCTAAATCTACCTGACTATTTTACAGCAAAATGATATATCATCACTGAAATTATAAAGCCATGTTTGCATGCAGCTGTTAATTTATAATTATGTTATCCTTTGGGGGTCCAGAGTTTTCTTACGTTCATATTTCCATTTTTTATTATATTTTTACGTATTTTTTATGTTTTCTTGGTGTAAAATCCGTGTAATATTATTGCATAGGAAGAAGACATTATTTACCAGAAGAACAAGTCAAAAATTACATGTATCAGATATGCAAATCTATTGATCATATGCACAGGTAAGTTATTGTCCTGCGGTACAGCAGTAGACACAACAGGAATAAGCAATTATCATTGAGACAGATTTTAAAGGAAGTAATTAATATGCAGGAACTATAATTAGAATTTCTTAACAGGAAATGATTTTAAAATATGCAGCCATTAAAACTTAATGAACCAAATGCTTTTTGAAATACTTCATTAATCCTTCATATCTTTTTAGAAATGGAATCTTTCACCGAGATGTCAAACCTGAGAATATATTAGTTAAAGTACGAGCATACCTTCAAATTTACATTTGAATATAATATACCCTACAAATTTATAAATGCCTATTAAAATTTCCTAGAATGATGTCGTGAAATTAGCAGATTTTGGGTCATGTAGAAGTGTGTATTCCAAACAGCCTTATACAGAATATATTTCAACTCGATGGTTAGTTGTGATTAATTTCATCCTTCTAATCAGGTTGCAATTATTATTTAGTGGATCGATGTATCCTGACACATTTGCAATTCATTAGGTATCGCGCACCAGAATGTTTATTAACAGATGGATATTATTCTTATAAAATGGATATCTGGAGTCTAGGATGTGTATTTTTTGAAGTTCTAAGGTTTGTAGTTTTGAATGTTGCAAAAATGCATGCGCACGTATTTGCGTCGGATTTTGTAAACGAAGTTGTAAAAATTCCTGATAAAATCCTTTTTCTTGAAAGGATGCGTATCGTTTAGTGTTTCAAAGCTTAATTGATCTGTTATTTCTTATAGTTTACATCCGTTATTTCCCGGTTCAAACGAAGTTGATCAAATTGCCAAAATCCACGATGTCCTTGGCACTCCTCCACAAAGCGTTCTGCAAAAACTAACAAAGTATGTGGCGTAGGTAGCTGACGAATGCAATATTCATAAAGGAACTTATATCAATTTTCCTTTCAGCAAATCAAGAAGTATCAATTTTCAGTTCCCGCAGAAAGAAGGAACAGGAATTCGTAAACTACTGCCACATGTCTCAATTGAATGTATAGACCTTATTGAACTCATGTGTACCTACGATCCAGACGAGAGGTGAGGCACCCAATGATCCTATCATCTTTAATTAAAAGATTGACGAAACTGTTTAAAAAACTGTAATATTGTTTCTATACGATGTTCATAGAATTTCTGCCAGACAAACATTACGCCATCATTATTTCAAGAAACTAAGGTATTTATATAGTTAAGGTTCAGCTTTGAAACACATTGAACCCAAGCAAAAGTACAAACTAAGAAATGATCTTGAATATTTTCTCTCAGAGATGCAGATAAAAAAGCTGCCGCGTTGGAACGAAATAAAGATCGCGATCAACAATCAAGAATACTGACGAAACACAAGACACACAGAAGAACAAAGGTAATAAATAGTGTTATCATTTTGAAACCATCATCACACGAACACGAGAGTGAGTGCTAATATACATGTTGCTACGGAATATTTCAGAAAAAGATCGTGCAAGAAGATGCAAAGTCTAAAGTAAGTTGAAATTTGTCTAATTTCTGTTGGACGATGTTCTCGTATGAAGCGTTGTCCTGGTTGCTCTCTCTAAACCATGTTTCTTGGTTTACCTTGCTGCAGGGTCTTTTGCAAGGAGACGGTAGTTTCTTACCTCGTATTGCTGGTGCAACACGTACATCAAACACAACTGTCAAGTTCCCAACAAGTTTTCCAACCATCACCAATATTCAGACGAAAGATAACAACGTGAAGGTAAGGTTTACTTGGAACTGTGGAAGATGTTGAAAGGTAGTTATCGCCGGCTTCAGTGTATATCTGATGATCACACTATGACTGCTTCTCTTTTTCAGCAACAGAATGTGAAACAAATGTTCTCACATAGTTACACTTTACCAGCCCTGGAAAAGCACGGAGGGCACTAGCCTAGAGCAAAGAACATTCTGAATAATGTTGAAATGTGACTGATATCAAGACACAAACGATGATAGCTGTGGTGTTACGAAGATTTTTATATACATTTCCGATAGACCAAGCGACATGAATCACTGCTGTTTGAAGATAGAATTGAGGAAATTTGTAAATATTAAGATCACTAGAATACGATCTCCAAGAAAATTCGGAATGGTGACAAAATGGCAATGCTGAATAGTTGTAACATACTGTATACAAAATTTGTTTGTACTGACTAGGTTTACAGAATTTTTTATTTTTGAATTTAACTTAATTTAGGTTTAATGTATTTTTTAAAGCTTCGACCTTTTTCTCAATAAACTTATATTTTTACGCAATGTCTGTGGGTGTTGTAGCCTGGTTATCTACCCAGGAGTTTATGAGAGTATCTAGTTTCCTCAATCATTTGTTTCACCTCCACCATCTTCTCTTCTTTGCGATCTTCTTTCATCATCGGGACTGGATGTCGATGAGGACTTTGTTGCCTCTTTGGTTTGATAACGAAGAGTCATATTTGCTCAGGTGATCCCGTGGCAGCGACGAGAGGACGTAATACGGATGTACTCATCAGCTCGTCCAAACATCAATCTCACGAAAATAAATCCACCTTCCTTGATAGACGATATTGATACGTATACATCGAACTTGACGTCCGTTCAACGTCACATCTACTCTTCCAAACCTGAACTCACCAACAGTCTCGTAGTCTTCACAGACTTTCCCTTGCTGTGCAATAATCTCACTGATTTCCAATGTCCCAGCTACAATAGCATCATGTTCAGCAAAATTAGCCCCAGTTTCAACCACAACTCTTTGGAGCTTTCTCTTCGTCTTAAGTAACATGTTATATATTTTTTTTCCTGCACCACCAAAACGGGCATGAAAATAACCATCACCTTTTGTGTAAGCATCTTCTGGTTTTCCATGAATAGGAATAAGATCAGAAAAGATTTCTGCTGGGGGGTTATTTCCAGAGTACTTTTGATCAAATTGATCAAAAAATTTCTCTTTTAAAGTATTTGGTCTTTGAGATTCTTTTGGACGAAAAGAAGAAATAAGCCCAATGTGTTGAAATAGAGAAGCAGCTCTGCACTTTGTTTCTCCAGGGTCCTGTCCTCGATATTTTTTCCATCTTGGTTCTAACCAATCAACAGGCATTTCATTAAAAAAGAGTCTGAGATAGGATGCTAAATTTGAAACCTCTCTTGTTGGGTATAGTTTACCAATGTAGCCAAGTTGGGCAACATTCAAAGAAATCCATTCATGTTTCTGAGAATCAACATAGTCAGAAATCTTAGAAAGAAACCGTGGACTAGCAATGACATCATCTTCAAGCTGAAGATAGTAATGGGAGATGTAACTGCAATAACACATGAGGTAGACATAATCTAAAGATTGCTTTGATCTCCACAGAACTCGGTCCATGTGGTCACCTGAGAAAAAACACAGAAAATAACTAAGTAAGCTGCAAGGTCCCAACCTGAAACTATATGTTACATATAATTACATCTATCATAGTAAGAAAGCCAGCCAACCTAAGTTAATTGTCTTTATATTGCTCCTTGCAATTACAGAATATTTAGCTTACCTAGATTTCGATGAAGATCATTCAGTGGAATATAATAATCTCTTGGAGCTTGAATGACTTGAAGTGCTCCAGATGTGATATATTTCTTGAACATCATAGTTATATCTGACAGTTGTTTTTGTTTAAAATCTGAGTTAAAATCAGCAAGAACACAACAACAGTGATATTGCCTTCCTCATTCCCTTTGACAGCATTCATTACACTTTTTATTGTCTTCTTTAGGTAAGATCTTGTTTTTCGTCTAATGCTTGGAATACCAACTGCTAAAAATCCTTGATGTGAAATAGATTCTCAAGTCAATGAGAATACTGCAATGTCCAGGAAATTAAAGACAGATAAACAATATCAAACTAATTTTTCACCTACT